>NW_015172584.1:319896-335873 GCF_001447785.1 Gekko japonicus
AAGATGGGAGTGACATTAGCTACCTTCCAGTCCTCAGGAATGGAGGCAGATTTTAAGGAAAGATTACATATTTTTGTCAGGAGATCCAGAAGTTCTCATTTGAGTTCTTTCAGAACTCTCGGATGTATGCCGTCGGGGCCTGGTGATTTATCAGTTTTTAAGTTGTCTATCAGTTTTAGGACCTCCTCTCTCGTCACCTCAGTCTGACTCAGGTCTTTCAACACCCCTCCTGAAATCAGCGGTTCTGGAGTAGGCAAGCACTTCTCATCTTCCACAGTGAAGACATAGGCAAAAAATGCATTTAGCTTCTCAGCCATTTCCCTATCATCCTTCACTACTCCTTCTACCCCTTGGTCATCCAAGGGCCCCACTGCCTCCCTGGCTGGTTTCCTGCTCCTTATGTATTTGAAGAAAGTTTTATTGTTGGTTTTTACATTTTTTGCTATATGCTCTTCATATTCCCTTTTTGCCTGCCTGGCCACAGACTTGCATTTTATTTGCCATAGCCTGTTTTCCGTTTTATCAGCCTCACTGTGACTAGCTTTCTACTGCTTAAAGGAATCCTTTTTACCTTTTACAGCTTCCATTACTTTGTTAACGATGCAGGCTTTTTCCTATACCTGTTTGTGCCTTTCCTAACCTGCGGAATATATATTTTTTTGAGCTTCTAGGATCGTAGTTTTAAATAGTTTCCAAGCTTCCCCAATGGGCACATACTAGGATCTATAGGGGAGGGGGGGGAGAATGCAGAAACAGCAAAACCTACCCACCAAAAAAAGGGGGGAAAAAGAAAGGAAAGGACTTTATGGATGGGTAATTGCATGGAGAAAGCTACATTAAACCTCACTGCTCATTTTGTCCCTGCGTTAGAACATTATTAATATTTTTAAAATTAGTGGTGTAACACAATTAAAACTTCACTTTAAAATCAGCCTGTTGTTCGAGGAATTGGGGGAGGGTGTACACATGATGCTGAGGCATCGATTTTGGGAATTCCACACTTGAAAACTGCAAGTAAATACCCAAAGGTGAAAAAATTGTGGGGAAAGTGGATCTGGAAAACACGGGGTAATGAGGCAATACATTTGGAGCTACTCATGGAGCAGCCAAAAATTGTACAGAAAGTTTACAAATATTGATAGTTTAAGAATCCTGATTCGGTAGTTTGCACATATACAGAAATGGTCCTAATCTACCATAGCCTCACACTGAAATTATAAACTCAATAGTAACTAAATCCTGTTTGGATAGAAGTATCCAAAAATCTACACAATATGGGGTTTCTGAAAGGCATACCTGGCCACTACTGTAGCCGGGACGTAGATGTGGATCAGAACGTCCCTCAGTGAGAACTTGGGAGATATTCATTTTGTCTCTGAATTACAAACTTGCTGGTCTTCTGAAACTGTTACATTATAATTCTTCTCAGGGTTCAGTCCCAAACCAGGACTGGGCAATGGATACCTGTCAGTACTGCATGATGTGGGTCAGATGAAAAAGAGAAGCAGAGTTGGGCATCGTTAGCATACAGATTATATGAAACTACAAACCTGCACAGTGTCAGCTCGCGATCTCACATACATATTGAAAGAGAATGATGCAAGAAAGATTCCTGTGGGAGTCCACAGGGAGGACCCGGGGAAAGATGAACAGTTATGCCCTGTGACCTTTCTGACAGAAATGAGTGGAACCACTCAAGAGTAATTCCACGAATTTTTCCAAACCGTTTAGCCTAGAGATCAGCACTTCATGATCAAAAGTACCCAAGAGTGCAGAAGGAGTTCAACAGAAGTCTAATAGGACCAACACACAATAAATTATTATGGGAATTAATTAATAATCTGTGATGCTTGCTACTTTTTGTGTTCTGTCTTCAGGTTTAGGACCTTCTCAATGACTTCTAGTCCTAGGATTCCATGGCTAGTTAAGAAACTGCGGTCAAGTGACAACTATGTCATATGGATAAATCCTTGTGTTGAGGATATCATGAGCTTTGTCTTTTATCATAAGTACAATAATCTCAAAAGGAAAACATGGAAAATTTTTAACATGATCAGGGGGCCCTACTTCTTCACCTAGAAATAAATATCAGGTTATCAAAACAAGGGAAGTCTTGAGAGAACGAACTAACATGATGTATTTTTGTTCTCAGATCTTTCCTTTCCAGAATGTTTGTTCCGTATAGTTTTCTTTCCTCAGTTGGTATCCAATAAAAAAGATAGGCAGAAGGTAGATATTTTATTGGAACCACCAACGTTTGTTTCCATGAATGTTTAGATATAAAAAGCAGGCATTCTGTGGGAGATTTAGACTAACTAGTAAAACCCTTTTCACCCCTATAAAAACTTTAGATTTGGTCTGAATTTGGCTGAGGTCCCAGAACTTGTCATAACTTAATTTTATTATGAAGCTGTAGTTCTGCTAGAGTACAGCTCATTCTACAACAACCAGCCTTTGCCCTTAAATAAGATCAAGAGCAATTTTTTTTGGTTCATGCTTTGGACATTGTTGGTATGTTGATATAACTGCTTTCAGGAAACAAAATGATTCTGTTGATTTGGTGATTAGATGGCAATCCATGACCACAAGAAAACAAATGGTGCTCTCTGAAATTTATAAAATGATACATTTGCAGTTTAGCGACCAAAGATGACTACTCATATAAACAAAGGGCTTACTATTCCACAAACATCTATTTATTTATTTATTTTGATTTATATCCTGCCTTTCCTGCAAGTGGGCTTAGGGCAGATTACAATAAATTACAATAAATAGACAATTAAATGTGACAATAAAAACAGTTAAAACAGTCAAAAAGATAGGCATAGCAGCAATGACATATTCAGCAATCCTAAAGCTGGGAACAATTGGGCTGCAGCTGAACTCTAAATATCTTGTCAATAGGGTAAAGGTAAAGGTTTCCCTTTCTCGAAAGCCAGTCGAATTTGACTCTAGGGTTGTGGTGCTCATCTCCGTTTCCAAGCCGAAGAGTCAGTGCTGTCTGAAGACATTTCCGTGGTCATGTGGCTTGCATGACTAGACGCCGAGGCGCACGGAATGCTGTTACCGCCCCACCAAAGCGGTACCTATTTATCTAATTGCAATTTCTTTCGAATTGCTAGGTTGGCAGGAGCTGGAACCAGAGACGGGAGCTCACTCCATCATCCGGCACTCGGATCTCAAACTGCTGAACTACCGACATTCCAGCCTGCCGTTCAGCATCTTAAACACTGAGCCACCGCAGCCACCTATTAATAGCAGAACTGCAGAAGAGTGGCCAATTAATGGACGCCTACCACCTCACCAGAAGGCCTGGTGGAACAGCTCCATTTTGCAGGCCCTGTGAAACTGTAATAGGTCCCCCAGGGCCCTGATCTCAATTGGGAGCATGCTCCACCAGGCTGAGGCCAGGGCAGAAAAAGCCCTGGCACTGGATGAGGCTAAGTGAATGTCCCTTGGGCCGAGGACAACCAGCAGATGATGGTCCATGGAGCACAAGGCTCTGCGGGGCATATATGGGGAGAGTTGGTCCCTTAAATATGTTGGTCCCAGGCCACATAGGGCTTTAAAGGTCATAACCAGCACCTTGAAGTGAATCCGGTACTCGACTGGTAGCCAGTGCAATTGGCGGAGCACCAGCTGAATACATACCCGCACAGATGTTGCAGTCAGCAGACATGCCACTGCATTCTGCACCAGCTGGAGTTTCCAGATCAGCCTCAAGGGTACAAGTCCTCTGTCTTCATAGGATTTAGTTTCAACTGTGTTGTGTCCGCTGACCGCCACCAGGGCCCAGCCAACACTCCAGAGCTTGACTCTGGAGTAACAATGGGGACTAGGCTCCTGGTCTCTCCACTGGGGGACCTATGGGACCGTGGCGGGAGATTTAAACCCACCAACGGGACCTAGGGGTGTGTCCCCAGGTATGTATATAGTTGGCCAGCTGGCCGTTTGTTTTTTGTCTTTGTTGTGTACCAGTAAACCATGCTGATCGCTACATCAGTCTCCGTGGTTTCTTTATGCGTTTAACCCACTACACTTCAAACTGACTCTGCCATAACCACCAAGCCACAGCCTCCAAAGCACTGTCCAGGGTCCCTGGGGTGGAGTCTGGGTGGCTATCCAACAACAGATAAAGCTGGGTGTCGTCAGCATACTGATGGCAACGAAGCCCAAACCCCCAGACCAACTGGGTGAGAGGGTGCATATAGATGTTAAACATTCTTTGGGTTAATGAGAAAGCACATAATGCTAAAGAAGAGCCAGAAGATCAACAGAACAAGTGGCCATGATGTTTAGGATGGAAAATGGTAGATCTTAAACAGCTCCTCCCCCCAAACTAGCAACTTAATGCTGTTGTAATTTCTGAACTTTATTGCAGATTATATGGTTATTAGGAACCCACTAAGTTCATCCCTTTCGTCAGCAATGTCTAATTCAAATTATTTCACATCTTCATATCACTGCAGTGCTCCCTTCGTCATCCTCAACAAAGACAGCAAATAATATAGAGGGAAATGCATATTATGGTAGTCAAGTATGTAATTTCCCACCTCAACAGCTTGTCTTTCACCCATCTGTATGGCTGCTGGGGACAAGAGTCGCTATATAAGAAATATTACTTGGTCCATTACATTTAGGGTTGCCAGGTCCTAACCTTGTGCCAGCGGGGGGTGGGAGGGAGCTTTCCGGGAGGGGGGTAGAGCAACGTCACCACACGCAATGTCCCAACTGTCATATGATGATGTCACATGAAAGTGATGTCATCACGCCGGGAACATCATGCGGCAGGACTCTGCTTCTTGGGCAAACTCTATGGTAAAATTGGGCTCAAACCACAGAGTTTTGCCCAAAACCCAAAGTGCTGCCGGTGGCGGACAGGAGCCCACAAAATCAGGGGATCCCCCACTCCCAACTGGGGGCTGGCAAACCTAATTATATTTTATATTAAACCTTATCACCACATTACCTATTTAATACTTTATCCTTCTGTATCCTTCTGTTTCTACTGATTTCAATGGGAAATACATTTGTTTCTGTAACTTTTGTTTTCTACACAGGGAGTGGAAGCCATTATATGCAGGCTAGGAAAAGCTATAGGCGGATCAAAGCTGTTTCACATTTGGAGCTGGAATGGGTTTGCCTGTAGTGGTGAGAGAGCCGGTTCTCAAGTTTTGGTGTTAAAGCATCAAGTTTTGGTGTTAAAGAATACCCAGTTGAATCCATGTATCATGCGTGATGTCTTCACTAAGTGTGCGTGCGCACGTGCGCATGTGTGTGTGTGTTTGTGTATGAGAGAGAGTTTTCTTTTTATTATTGTGAGGACAGGAAGTGACTCTTTGATCCCTTATGCCCAGTGACAGGGCAGCCAGATTGCTTCTCAAAGGTGGCAAGCAAAAGCCTGGGCCTTTGCTTCTATCACTGCAGCCTCTGCAGTCCTGCCGGGCCCACCAGGTAGTCTTGGCTCTGTTCTTGTTCCCCCAAACCTGACTGCAGCATATCTGTCTCTTTCCTCCCCCAGTCTCAGTGAAGTGTTGTCTACTTGTATCTACAAAAATTATGGGTGAGGACAACAACGGTTTCATATATATACAAGAGGCAGGACCCGCAATACTTGTGTGGGGGGAAGTATTCCCCACAACTCCCGGTCTGCAGAAGCAGGAGACGTGGAAGCAGGTGAGCCCAGCCTTCTCCCTCCCCCCCTCCCCAGCAGCGGCGGCAGTGGCAAGGCCAGTCCGCCAAGCTTTCTCCTTCCCCCCTCCCTCCCCAGCAGTGGCGGCTGGGCTGGCCCGCCTGCCAAGCTTTCTCCTTCCCCCCTCCGTCCCCAGCAGCAGCGGCTGGGCTGGCCCGCCTGCCAAGATTTCTCCCTCCCCCCCTCCCCAGCAGTGGCGAGTTCAGCCCGCCAAGCTTTCTCCTTCCCCCCTCCCTCCCCAGTGGTGGTGAGGCCGGCTTGCCAAGCTTTCTCCCTCCCCTCTCCCTCCCCAGCAGCAGCGAGGCTGGCCCACCAAGCTTCCCTCCTCAGCAGTGGCAGCGGCGAGGCCGGCCCGCCAAGCCTTCTCCCGCCCCCAACCCCTGTGGCAGTGGCGAAGACTTTTCAGAGCGTTCCCTGCGTATGTGCAGGGAACGCTCCCTTACTTTTGGGGGGATTTAAGTATCCCCCCTATAGTTTTTTTTTACAGTTTTTAGATTTTTCTGCACATCTGGGGATTGCCCCAAATGTGCAGGAAAATCTCCCTGCCCCCCAGGTGCCCCCGATGTGCGGATTTAGATATCCACACGAGGGGGCACCTTGGCTATTAGATATATAGTATATAAAACTGTTGTTGTCCCCACCCATAATTTTTTGTAGATACAAGTAGACAACACTTCACTGAGACTGGGGGAGGAAAGATATATAGATATATATGGGACCGCGGTGACTCAGAAGTTAAGATGCTTAGCTGCAGACCGGAAGATCTGTAGTTCAGCAGTTTGAGACCCTAGTGCTGTGTGACAGAGTGAGCTCCCATCTCTGGCCCCAGCTCCTGCCAACTGAGGCCCAATCTGCATTTAGCATTTGCTTAGTTGTTTTACCAAACCCACATTGGAACAGAAAAAGATGCAGTTCAAAACCACATTCAACTACCCCGGGGCCAACACCATACTGACTGCAGAGTCACCCCCCCCCGAAAGGCCATAAAACAGCCATAAATCTATGCAGGCAGCCACAATAAAAGCAGAGATGAAACAAAGTGAAAGCAGCACCTACCTCACAGGATTGTAGTAGCTAAAGCTATGTATGGTATCCTGAGTTCCTTGACGGTAGTGCAGGATAAAAATAGACTGATAAATACAAAATAATTATCTGTGTTTTTTACCAACAAAATCCAGCATTCTTCAGGATATGTGGAGATGGGTGTTTTCAGACAGAATCTTATAGTATGATATTCCCCTTATAGTCAAGGATATTGAGTTTGAAACCCACTATTTCTTTCAACTTCTGTTCCACAAAACAGATTTCTTTTTGTAGCCTTATGAACCCACATCTGATCTGTGTTCCTATGCTGACACCCTCAATATTAAGCAGAGAGCAGGAATATTAAATGCACCCCTCGTTGATACAAGCCATGCTGTGTGGATTGGTTAATTAATGTACCACACATCCCCTCAAGGAAAATTTGCAGGGTCATGTTTTTGCTGCCTCAGCAACCCAGGATGTTTCAGCTACTAACCAGTTTCAGATGCTCTCTGCCTTTCAAGAAAGAACAGCCATTTTGTTCTCAGGGGGGAAAAAAAGAATGGTTTTTGAAAGATCTGGCCTTTTAACCAGCTGCTTTGTATTGGGTTAATGGATGGCTGGAGTGAAGGATTATATCCTCCAAATTCTTCGAAAGTGGCAAAATATTTATTCTGAAGCCGAGATAGTTGACTTGAATGTGTCTTTTGGGCTCCATCATTTTTATTGAACTGCTGATTGACTTGACTTGATTTAACCTCAAAGTAGCTGTTCTGGCTGAGAAACACCAAGTTAGAGGTTTGTATGTATGTACACAACCTGCCTGGCCTCCCAGGAGTTGACATAAGTCATATTTTAAATATTTGTAAATGGGACAATTTAGCTAGAGGGATGAAATCTGAGTCTCCAACCCCAGTGAAGGCAAACAGAAGGTCTGCTTAATGCAACAAAGAGCAAATGCCACAAAATGGGGAAAAGATTTTGTAAAAAGAGAAGCATATCTGTGAATGAAACTGCTTAATGGTTAGGCAGTGTGGATAAAAAGCTACATTCCTTTCCAAAGGTTAAAGTTCACCAAGCCTTTTAATATTTTTAAGGGCAAAAATACTAAGATAAAATGATAAAGAAATAGAAACCAAATTAGATTTTATTTGCCTAGTAGATTGAAATTAAATTTCCCCAGACCATTTTCTCTAGCCAGCCAGAAGGAACAATAGTGACTTTGGTAAGATGTATGTCTAGCATTGCTGTTTCTCATTTCTAAACATATCCTGTAAAATTGTGTTTAGTGATGCTGCCGAAGTACATATTCCCTATGGCAGACGGCAATGCTCACCTCTAATCTAAGGCAAACCTTACCACCTGAAAATTGTTCTCCAACCGGAATTGTATGTCCAAGGCAGAGAAATATTCCTTGGCCTCCTCTTTTCTGGAGCATAAATGGCTTTAAAAGGGGTTAGACAGATTTGTGACAAGAGGTTCATCAATGGCTATTAGCCATGATTACTGAAGGGAATCTCAACATTTACAAGCAGTAAACATCTAAATACAGGTTCAAGGAGGCATCATCAGAGCAAGGCCTTGACCTCTATGTGTTGTTCCGTGGTCCTTTGGGGCAACTGGTTGGCTACTGGGTGAACCACTGTACTGATGTATATGGACCACTGGTCTGATCCAGCAGAAGCCTTCTTGTGTTCCTATGTTTTCATCATCCTCCTCAACTACATTTACCTGGATTGTGGAGGTTTTTGGAAACTACATGGTGGCCCCGGTCACACGGATCATTTGCCGCGCTAAAGATACAGATGATAGGCGGATTTTCCGGGCCAGATCATACCGCAACATCTGGGAAGCGTAGTGCTCCCGTGGCTATCCCGTGGCGTCCCGCCGAAGATGCGGACTAAAAAACTAGTACCTACGAGGTACTGGTTTCCGTACACCGCGGGGCAAGGGCAGGCGTCTGATTGCGTTTCCGGTGGACTCCCGTTGCATCCGGCACCCGCCGATGTTCCTTCACAAACAAGGTTCCCCCCCTCCAAGTATCCGCAGGATGCGCAAAAGCACCCAATGGCACATGTGCACAAACTGCGGTAAAACGAACACCCGTTTGCCATGGGAACGGCGCCTAGTGATTGCTGCTTTGATCGCACTGCACTGCTTCTTTGCCGTGCTGCTGGATAGCCATGTGATCGGCACCTCACCCCCTAACCACGGGACCTCGATGGGACGTGTGATCGGGCAGCCGCACGTTATTGTGCTCCAGGGCAAACAGCCACGCTTCCCCCCCCACTATTTCCAGCCCGTGTGACCGGGACTGGTGTTCCATATAAGGTGAGTGGGACATGAGAGCTTTTTAAAGCTCAGAATTGGCCTGGGAAAAAAATAGAGGTATTGCCTAATCTTTTGGGGGAGGAAATAACTCAGTTTTCTACAGATATTGCAAATTCAATCCAGGGCAAGGAATGGGGAGTCAGCCAGCACCAATTCTATTGCTGGTTATTCTACACTGCATATGATAAGGTCATGTTTTTATTTACTAGAATTTCAAATTCAGCTAATAAATGAAACTAGCAGAAATCGGAAATGAGCTGTGCTTTAAACATGGGAGGATGCTTAAAAAACAGAGATTTATGACAATATATTATTTGAAGCCTCTTCATGCGTTCAAAGAAGGATGTGTCTCCCCATATATACTGCAGCCATCCCATTTGTTGTGAATGTCATAAAGTTCCAAGAGGAGAAATGTTATAAAAATAACATTGACCCAAGCCAGGCAGCCACAGACAATCCTCCAGTGCATATCCACATCCTTAACATTAGAGACACAAGAATTCCGTTCACACTTACTGATGCTCATTAGGAGACATCAGTCTACATGTGGTGGAGAAGGTCCAGGCATGCATAGGAAAATAAAACCTGCCCTGGAAAAAGGATGGCATCACTTATCTGTGTCATAAAACTCCACTCCTGGGACAGCTTTTTCATCTTGTCATGTTGTGGTGGTGCTGAGATGGCAGCTGCTGAGGCAAGGTGGCACATATTCTGCTTCACAAAGACTGTGGGTGAAAAAGATGTGGCACTGCACCCACACCTGGGACAGTCTTTTTGTGAGAAGATGGCAGCAGACTCAGCCCCTTCTTCCAAGCAAGGAGAGCTGCCCTGGTGTGGATGCTGTGGATGCTGCCATGCGTGTGACCTAGGCTGCTATTTTCATGATGTGGGTGCAGTACCCACTACCTCTTCCACGGGAACATGCTGTGTTCATGCCTGAACTGTTCTTCTTGTGAAGAAGAACTGGTGGCTTTCTTTGCAAAAAATTGCCTGTCTGCCCCTTGGTTGGACCTCCATGGCACAACCCACTGGGAACTTTCCTGGTTATTTCAAGGGCCAATATGCATGTGATGAGCTGGTGCTGGGTAAGATAGTCAGTCCAAAAATTTTAATTGATTACCAGCCTGGATCTTTAGTCAGTGAGCACTTAGTTAATTGCCATGTGAGTACTATCAGCCATGAAGAGGAGATATGTACCTGTAAACCTTGTGGACCCTTGGTCAGGGTGTTCTATCCAGTTGTTGTGACTGGCCATGGAACTGCATGCTGCTCTGGAAATACAAAAAGAGGAAACACAGTTTATTATACTGAATCTTTTATCTGGTCATAAAATGCAAAACTACTCTGAATCAGAACAATGTCCATCAACTCCAGTAGTGGCAGTCCTAACTGGAAAGACTTCAGAGAACAGAGTTGGCTAACAGTGCTGCTAACTGCTGGGAAACCATACTGTCTAAAAACTTAGAAGAACTTGTTCTCTGCTGGCAGAGCACAAGACTAGATATAATGAACTTAAGTTACCGGAGGGTGGTTTGAAACAGATGAAACTGCCTAATACCTAGTCAGACTGTTGCTTTATCAAGGTCACTGTAGTCTGTGCCAGTGATTTGCAATATGGTGCCCATGGTCACTATAGCGAAAAGTGCTGTCAAGTTGTAGCCAATGTATGGCAACCCCGTATGGATTTCAAGGCAAGAGATGTACAGAGGTGGTTTGCTATTGCCTGCCTCTGCATAGTGGTCTCCCATCCAAGGACTAACCACGAGATACCCTGCTTAGCTTGTGAGATCTGATGAAATCGGGCTAGCCTGGGCCATCTAGATCAGTGATGGGCACTGTGGCACCCACCAGTGTGTTTTCTGGCACCCACTTCCTCTCCAAAGCACCTCTTTCCCAAACCAAAGAGCCGGTTCCATTACCTCATCAAGGCAGGAGGCATTTCAGAAGAGCTCAAAGGCATTACCTCTCTCTGTGTGCAGGGAATGCCTACTAAGAAAAAGCTGCTACTGACATTGGAACTTCATAATGTTTTGTTAATTGACCCCAACCTACACAGCAACCATTATGCTGTGATGCTCACTTCTTGTTCTCAAAGTCCCAGTAGTGCCCACAAGCTCAACAAGGCAGAGAATCTCTGTTCTATTCTGTCAGTGTCTCTCCATCGTCTCCAGTGGAGGTCTTTCACATCACCTGATACCTGATTCTTTTTTGGCTGGGGATGGAACCTGGGAGCTTCTACATGCAAAGCAGATATTCTAGCAATGAGCCATGGCCCCAACCCAGTCTCAGTTTAACATTAGCAAAACATTCCTAATAGTAAGAGCAGTTCAACCATGGAAATCGTTACCTAGGGGATAAATTGGCTCTCCCTTTCAAAGAGATTTTAGACAGTCATCTGTTGGGCATGTTCAGTTTTGGATTTTCTGACTAGCAAGGGGTGGACTAGATGGCCTATAAAGTCTCTTTCAGCTAAATTATTCTAATCTGTACTATGGATTACATTTACCCTGAATTTTGTTACAAACTCCCTCCCCAATAAACATAAATCTACCTTATACTGAGTCAGATCAGTGGTCCATCCAGCTCAGTGTTGCCCACTTGAGCTGGCTTCAGTTCAGTTTATTAGGTTTCAGGGTTGCCAGCCTCCAGGTGTGGCCTGGGGATCTCCCACTTTTACAACTGATCTCCAGCTGACAGAGATCAGCTCCCCTGGAAAAAAATGGCTGCTTTGAAGGGTGGACTTTATGGTATTGAACCATGCTGAGGCCCCTCTCCTCCCCAAACCCCGCCCTCTCCTGGATCCACCCCCAAAGTCTCCAGGTATTTTCCAACCAGGACCTGGAAACCCTATTAAGTTTAGAAGCCTATAGGCCATACACCATAAAAACTAATTTTGACTTTTGAAAAGGTTTTAGAC
The DNA here is from genome assembly GCF_001447785.1 of Gekko japonicus. NCBI lineage: Eukaryota > Metazoa > Chordata > Lepidosauria > Squamata > Gekkonidae > Gekko > Gekko japonicus. Next base: position 331,860 of record NW_015172584.1, read on the forward strand.
GTTTAAAGAAACTGAACTGAACACTTGAGCTGGCAGGGGCTCTCTAAGGGCTCAGGCAGAGGTCTTCCCCAGCCCCCTTACTGAAATTCTTTCCAGAGGAGATAGTAGGGATTGAACCTGGGGCCTCCTACATACAAAGCATACACTATACAACTGAGCCTTGGTCCATTCAGTTGCATAATTTTCTCACCAGTGGTTGGCATTAGTCCACTGTGTGCTAACTATTTATTGTGCGAGTAACACTGTTTAGGATTTGCCTTGCTTTTAAGGAAGTGTCAAGGGTATTAATAACTTCGCTTTGCTAACTGGCTAGAATTCTCACACAGTAATAATGTGCGTCAGCAGTTTTCAAAGCACAGATGGCCATTTATGTAACTCTGTTTGCAATTGTGGCTCTGCTCTACGGCAACAGGAAAATGGAATACATCTGCACACTGGGAAGAAAATAGATATGCATGAATGAGAAGCCATGCAAACATTTAAATTATGGTGAAATGTGACTGTGATAAATGCTAAACTATATGAGCAGGAAGAGTACCCTAGCCTCACCCATACTCTGAAAAAAATGGCCCAATTATGACCCACTCTGCTCTATTGAATGAAGGTTTGTTTGTGTATAACCTTCCTTCCTCCAGAGTTTCCTCTGAGAGGAAATGGCGTCACTTTGCTATGGGGGTCAATTGTTGTACAAGCATATCAGAAAGCAAAATGCCATCCATAAATATAGCTTAACAGACAAGAAGCAAGTAGTAGAAACTGACTATTAAGGTTGTTAGGTCGTCTATATTTTTCAGGAGTCCAGAGATCCATAGGAATCCATAAAATGGAGCTGTAAACTTCAACTTGGCCACTAGAGGGTAAACATAAAGCTCTTAAAGTCACAGCAGCCCCTTTTGGGCCAGAAGTTACAAACCCTCTATTACCAAATGTTGTGGAGTAACAAATAGGGAATGACTAGCTCTATCATTCCGTGTTTGGGAGCTTTACAAAGACAGATTGTGGGACTAGGTTGGTTTTTTAGCCATATCTGACAAAGCTGTTCTGGCATCCTATAGAATTACAGACTCTTTTAACCTTGGCCTGGTAGGCTTTTCTTTTTGTGTATATACTGAGTTCATGAGACAAGCTGTCAAAGGCCCCCTGTTTGTTATGGTTCTGAGTTTCGTGAGCTCTAACAGCTTGAGGCTGAGAGATTTGTATGCAAGCTGTGTAGTTAGGAAACATGCCTATGTTCAGCTCAGGTCAATGTTAAGTGACCAAAGATGTTTTCTAGTCTTTTCTTTGGTTTTCTTCTTTTAAAAATGTGGTTTTTATTTCAGTAGATTCATTATTAAAGTTAAAGTTTCAATTTTTCCATTTGCTTTTCATGTACATTGGGGCAAAATCCCTGAGAATTTCATTCCACTTGAATGGAGATGAAAGATACTGGCAGAAAATGAATTTCCCATTGAAATCAGGGGGAATTAAAATTAAACAGAATAATTAAAACTATTTTAATAGTTAAATTAAACCAAATCAAGTTTTTAAAAGAACGATATAAAAAGCCAAACACGAAAAAATGAAAACAATGTGCATATCCCTATGTCACGGCTCAGGTGGGGTGTCACCTGACGCTGCCACCACTCTGGATTTAGGATCCCTTGAGAAGGCCCAGAGCACCCTCCCAAGACCTTCAGACCTCCCTTTTGGCCTAATAATAGGTGTGAGAACCAGGCAGAGTACAACAAGGAAAATAGTTTATTTTATAGGAGGTCAAACAACAAGGTGCAGAATAATAACAGTAAGTAGGTGAAAAGAAAAGAAATCAAATGCCCTAATGCGTCTAAATATATACTATCCCTAGTTCACTATCTGCAATGGCCTTAGACTACTCACCCTTCCCTCAGGATGAGGGTCTATTCCCTGCAGCAGCCTTCCTTCTGGCTCTGCCCTCTGGGAAGAACAGCTTCTGCTCTGGCACCAACTCTTTTGTTCCCCAGCCCTCTTCTTCCCTATTGGTCAAAATCGGTGCCAAAACTTCCCAAGGCCTTCTGGGATTTGTAGGCCAAGCCTCCTCCCACTGCTAGCCAGGCACCCTGGGCCTAGTAGGCCTCTGGTGACACAGCCCTCTGGTGACACCCTAATAAATAAGTAAAATGCTATTGGGATCTCATTTAACAGGAATGTTGCTTAGCTCTGTACCAGTCATGCGAAGTTCTAGTGATGTAATGAGAACAGAGCTTGCAGGGCCACCTCCCACTCCTTCTGCCCAAATATTTGTATCACGCCCCCCCCCCCAATACACACCAGATTATAGTACTGCCTGTTATGCCAGGTTGCGCAAGAAAGAAAGTTTTATTTATTTATTTATTTATTTATTCAAAATATTTAGATCCCATTTTATCTCCTTAGACTCAATGTGGCTAACAAAGCAACAAAACTTGTAAGTTTACTCCTATACCCAGCAGGTACAGCACCATATCAGAGAAAAGCTCATACAAACAGGAGCCACTGCTTATACAGGACCAAGACTTTTCACTTCTGCAGAGGGTCAGCAATGTGACTGCTATAAACAGTACACTTGGAAAAGTTAGACCTCTCAATACAGTCTTCTTCTATTTCCAGTTGCCCCATGGTGGGCCAGCGGGGGAAAATGTTTAAAAAAGAGGTGTCACACTGATGATGCATTGGCACTTCCAGGGAACACCATGAATTGATGTCACTTTTCTGGTTTTCCCATAGAGTTTTGTCCAAATACTACAGTGTTACATCCATGTCATACCAGTGACATGATATCATTTCCAGGTATTTTCTGGAAGTGATGTTGTGACAATGATGTGATGTCATTCCTCTATCACCACCCCCTTCACAAATGGCTTGTAGCTCTAAGATCTATGTAATTGTGCTGGTTGGAAAGCATCTCTCAGTTACATAATCAGCTGATTCACTCTTTCTCCACTCTCCTCCCTTCACTCTTCTTAAACTCTAAACCTGACCTTGAAGCACCAGACAGATCTAAAGCACCAGAGAATTATTAACCATCATTGTTCTTTCAGTTTGGATCTATGTCTGCCAAGAAAACTATGTGTCTGCAACAGAGGATTCTGGGAGATTTTCTTTATAACTTGATGTTTTCCTGTGACTACATATTGCAGATGAAAATCAGTAATGGAAACAAGCTATCTTTTGGAGGAAATTTTCCTTATCTGTCTTTATTGATCTTCTCATTGAGGAATTACTGAAAAGCTTCCATACAATTCAGGATTTGCCAGAAAACCTGTCTGAGATCTTTTATATATATGATGCATTCAAGGGCTGCCATTTTTTCCCATATATTTCATGTGATAGTATTTTTAATTCTGTAGCATTTAATAGATAACTGAGTCACATGGGAGGATTTGCCCCGTAAGAGGGACGGATCGGGGGCGCATCAAGCGGGTGCGATCACACACCCATCCCCGATCCATCCCTTCGGCCCGAAAACGCACATTTAAAAGGTACTAGCAGCAGAGCACTACCTTCCGGATGATGCACGGCAACTCCAGGCATCTGGTCGGGGAAGCACTGGTAGCCTGTCGCAGCCAGCGCTGTTCCCCGTCCCACACATGCGCACAACCGAGCTACTGCCGGTTTGCTGCACAACGTGTGATCGGCTGCCAGAGCACGGAGCCGTGGGGGCACGTCAGATTGCACTCCCGCGGTTCTTTTTGCGCCGGCTCTAATTTGCCTCCCTTCGGCAGTGGATCATCCCACTCATGTTACCAGGACCATAAAGGGTAATTAGAAGTTGACAATGAGCTGCCTATGAGATTTTGTATCTGAAATATACCCAAATGGTAGTGATAGAGACAAGAAGATGAAGTCTAAAGTGTTCAAATTTTAATTTAAACAAATAGAAAATACAAGAGGGGGACCCGCGATACTTGCGGGGGGGGAGAAGAGCTTCGTCTCCTCCATCCCCCCCGCTCGATCTCCCCGAGTCGGCGGCGGCGGCGAGGCCGGTCCTCCCCCCCCTCGCCCCGCTCCCAGGCGGGG
>NW_015172584.1:336032-365217 GCF_001447785.1 Gekko japonicus
GGCAGTGGCGAGGCTAGCTACAGAGCATTCCCTGCGCATGCACAGGGGACGCTCTGTCACTTTTGGGGGGATTTAAACATCCCCCCGAATTTTTTTCAACTTTTAGCATTTTTGTGCACACGTGGGGACTGCCCCACGTGTGCACAAACCTCCCCCGGCCCCCCAGCTGGCCCCAGAGTGCGGATTTAGATATCTGCACTCACGGGGGCAACTTGGCTATTAGTATAAGGATGTAGGAATATGTATGTTTTCAAATACTTGTATCTGCTCTGTCTCCCATGATAGATCTGTCTGTGGAACTATGAACTAAAGGCAAATACATCGGACTAAGTCCTTGCACTGGAGATACTTCCCTGTTGCTGTGGGTTAGAAATCTCTTATCTGGTTCTAAATTTTCTTGCTGTGATTATTAAGTTTTGCAGCTCTTTCAGAAATATGAACCCATGAGTTCCCTCTCTGCCTGCCTGCCTGCCTGCCTAGCTGTCTGTCTATCTAAAGACAGAAAGGCCCTTCCCGTAGATGGATGGAACTCTTCCATCTCTCATTTTCTTGCTATGGACGCAGGCCATTAAGCAGGCTGCATCTCATCTGAAAGAATACTGCTTTCGAGGCTGAAATTCCCACCATCAGAATCATTCTTCTGTGTTAAGCTACAAAGGCTAAGGCATTGACTCTATGTTAAGCGGGTGTTAAAATGTGCATATGTTACTAGGCGTATTGTATCGGAGGTCCCATTCACAACATACTGTTTTCCAGAACTATGGGTTGCTCTGAGCTCTCCCATATTAGCACACACACAGCCCTTCAGATCAGATTAGCTACAGTTGTCACAGATCAGTTTTGTTCATGAAGGATTCACTAAGCTACCTTCTGAGTATCGGTTTAAAAGAAGGTTTGAAGGCTGCAGTGGGAGTACTCAGGAACATTATGATTTTAGTAAGATAGCTATAATTTAATCTAACCTAATATAGCATAGTGTCAAACTCTGTCTTTAGTTTGCCATGATTGTAAGGGGGAAATTCCTGAGGGGTGTATGTGAATTGCTGAGTGTCTGAACTGCTCTCTTTTGGAGGTGTCGTAACTCTTTCCAAGCTACCTCCCTGTCTAGGGACGACCTTGAGCCAAACTGTGCCAGCTTGCTATTCTAGATAGACATATATTCTCAGGTGGTGGTTGTGGGGTAGTGAGCGTGGATGCTAGGCAGGAAGGCTAAGACATGTGATTGGTTGTATGGAGGGCGGGGGCTAATTTGAACCGTCTATATCTTTGGATTCTCCCGCCAGAACTAGGGCTGCCAAATCCCCCCGGGGGGCGGATTTCCCCCCGCTTTGGAGGTCCGATTTCCACCCCCGTGGAATCGGCCCCCAGAGGAAACCCCACCCTCGTGTGCACATCACAGGAAAGTGACGTCGTGACGCCGGGGACGCTGGGGGCAGGGTCCCCGGCGTCCCGGGCGTCATGACGTCACTTCCCTGTGACGTGCATGCTGCTGGGAGCCAGCACAAACTCCCCCGCCGGCAGAGGTAAGTCGATTTGGCAACCCTAGCCAGAACCTCCGTTCTGACACGGTACTGATCTAGTCTGGAATATGAGTATTCTTCAATAAACAAATCACTGCCAAAGAGAGTGTCGTTGAGAGTAACTCTAGCCAGGAGTCTGACACATAGCATAGGTCAGACTGACATTTACTTTAGATTAGTCTGTAAAATTTGAAGCTAGTCTTATAGTGTGTGTTTACACATTGTTCTTAATCATCTTGAGAAAATAAAAAATTAATCACACTTTGCAAGTACTTTTCACTTCTTTTCACATCTGCATTTTTCCAGTGTCCATTGTGAGATTTCTCATTTGCTTGCTAAGCAAATTCCTTGTTTGAAAATGCAAGGCACTCTCCCTCCTTCCTGTGTGTACAGTTCATAACTCTGCTTGTGCAAGAAGAACTCGGTAGATCAGTACAGATACCTTCCTTATAGGCTCATGGCTAGGCACAGGTTGTACCAGTACAAAAGAGTAAACAGTCATCTCATTGCAGTGAACAGTAAGCCTCCTGCCTTCCATCACTATCCAAAGCATATCTTGCAGCTACCATGAATGAAATGGTAAAATGGACAATGCATGGTGCTTTCATGTTCATGCAGATGGTTTTGTCTGTGCATTAAAGGGAAGAAGAAGAAGAAGAAGAAGAGGAGGAGGAGGAGGAGGAGGAGGAGGAGAGGAGGAGGAGGAGGAGGAGATTGGATTTATACCCCGCCCTTCACTCGGAGTCTCAGAGCAGCTTACAAACTCTCTTCCCCTCCGCACAACAGACACTCTGTGAGGTAGGTGGGGCTGAGAGAGCGCTTTCAAGAACTGCTCTTTCAAAAACAGCTCTGAAAGAACTATGGCTTGCCCAAGGTCATCCAGCAGCTGCAAGTGGAGGCGTGGGGAATCAAACCCAGTTCTCCCAGATTAGAGTCCGTACACTTAACCACTACACCAAACTGGCTCTGTGGGGCCACATTCAGAGATTTAACTTCTAGATATTGAAAAGAGAACTGTAACCTGAACAGCATCAATATTAACAACTCACACTGATACAGTTTTATCAGCACATCCACAAAAAGACAAAAATAGGGACAGAATGGGGAGGGTGTTTTATTATGTATAAGTGTGTGCATGTGTGTTAAATGCCATCAAGTTGTTTCTGACTAATGGCGACCTTATGAACTAATTACCTCCAAAATGTCCTATCATAAACAGCCTCACTCAGGTGTTGCAAACTGAGGGCCGTGCCTTCCTTGATTCAGTCAATCCATCTCATGTTGGGTCTTCCTCTTTTCCTGATGCCTTCAACTTTTCCTAGCATTATTGTCTTTTCCAATGGCTCTTGTCTTCTCACAATGTGACCAAGTACAATAGTCCCAGTTTGGTCATTTTAGCTTCTAGGGAGAGTTCAGGCTTGATTTGATCTAGAACTCACTTATTTGTCTTTTGTTGGCCATGGTATCTGTGAAACTATCCTTCAACACCACATTTAAAATAAATCAGCTTTCTTTCTGTCATCCTTTTTCACTGTTCAACTTTCACACCCATTCATAGTAATTGGGAATACCATAGTATGAATTCTCTCGATCTTAGTTGCTGGCAACACATCTTTACACTTAAGAATCTTTTCTAGCTCCTTCATGGCTGCTCTTTCCATATAGGGACAGCTGGATTACTTGAATTTCCCCCAAAGAGTGTGGGAGGATGTGACATCACTTCTGGTTAACTCTATAGGCTTCTTCCTCTTTACCATAGAGATTAGTGGAAATTCCTAGAGCACAACTATGTGGAGGTCATTTTTTCTCCTACTCCTCAATTCCTTGCTGGTGGGAAATTGGGGCTGAGGGAAGGAAAGTCCTTGCCCTAGGCAGGCAAATGAGAAGACTATGTGGCACTGCCTTAAAAGCAGGGCTATTTTACACACACACACAGAGGGGGAGAGAGAGAGAGAGAGAAAGAGAGAGTAGTCCCAACCCAGAGATCTTCAAGCTCTGTGTTTTTAACATCTACCCATCCTCACTGAAACATGATCAGCAGGAGTAACACAGAGGTTCTTCCTTACATACATTCCCTTCAAATAGGGTGGGAGGTATGGGTGCTTGTGTCTAATGCACATGGGTCTATGAATGTATAATTATCTCTCCCTCCCTGCCAGCAGGCTCTAGTAGAAACAAGTGTATAAAGAATTTTAGCTTTCTAGATGAGTGTAATGGATCACAGATTTCTGAAAAGTAATATAATACCCAATAGACATACACTTGTATTTTTGTTACTGATGTGATTAATTTAGGATTTTGAGGAGCAATTGGTTTGTGATACTATATTAGCTACTATTAGAATCAAGTTCATCAAACTGTACATTTCACTCATTTGTTGGTACTAAGAGACTCCATGATCGGTTCTTGCTCTTTTCTCACCCCTTATCCTAAAACGATTCAGAGAAGAATTACTGTAATTTGCAGTCACTGAGGATGGCACAGAGCTGCTGGTGAAAATGGCAACTTTCTCTCAAGTCCTCCCCCCATCTCTGTACCATGCAGTAAAACTTGTCTGTATACTGATGTCATCCTACCACACATTTCTCTGCACTGATGCGGGGATGGATAAATGCACAACATATTGATGACAGGGCACAGGCAAATTTTTGCAATTATTTTTGCAAGCTCACTGGTTTGGGTGCTTGATCTTATTAATCTTTATGAAGGAAGAGACTGCAACACAACTATGTTTTGCATCTCTAGTTGCTTTTAAAATTTATTTTCCTTATTTTAAAGCTAAGATAGGTGGACTGTAGCAGTAAAATTCTTGCTTTGCAAAATCATGCCTGTGTGCGATTTTGAAAAGGGAATTTTGAGCCCCATTTTAAAATAGCTGAGGACAAGCATATGGCATCAGCCAAGGAAGTTCCCCCCCCCCCACTCCAAACCTGTCAGCACTTGATTAAGGGTCATCTGTGTAAGCCCGGCTCAAATGATGTAAAGTTGTCTTCCTCCTTTTCTCCCCAGAGGCAAAAGTAGTCATCATCACCAAGATAATGACCCTTCCTACATGTACTGAGTGAAATCCGGAAAGTCAGTGCTTAGGAGCATCCTTTAATTTGGGTTGCCGCCACTTAGCCCTGAGCCAGGCCAGCCAGTCAGTCTGCATCTTGGCTCAATCACTGGCTCTCCCTCCACATGTCTTCATAGCTCTTATGATAACATTGTTAAAAATATGAGCTAACACTTGCCAGCCATGTGTCAAGAATAGAAATGAGATAAATCTCCATTTGGGCAGCTATATTTTGATGGGTAGAGATCAAAGATTTTGCTTTTATGATAATCAATTTACCCCCGCATTTTATTTATCCTTTTCATTCCTGACAGCAGAGATGCACAGCTGCCTTCAAGGTAATCCTACTCCGCGCTTTCAGCTGGGCAGTGTTGGCAAGACTAAAAGCCCTGCAGATTTACTTTTGTCTAGTTAGGCATAGGAAAAAGTTGTAAATGGCCATATTGGTCCATGCAAAATCCAAAAACAGGATCAACATTCATGTAATGTTGCTTATTAGGGCCAACCAAATTGACCCCAAACTTTGTTTCCCCTTCAGATACAAGAAACCACTCATGCAGATAGCATCTTGCCCAAGAAAAACTGTTTTTCCCCCTAGTTTAAAATAAAGCAGATATTTTTGTGGAAGGAATGGGCTGTTAACAGTCTGCTCACAAATAGAAGATGACATTATGTGGAAACATGAAAAAAACACACCTGAAATTGCTGAAATGTGGGAAATCCTTGATGTGGAAGCAGCCCAGGTCGGGCTGTGTACACCCACACCAGAAAGGAATTAAGCCCAAAGGCTATAACCTGAGGTACAGCAAAGGGAAGACAGGAGTCCATTGAGGATGAAGGGTGGGATGTGTGTTGTTAACTGGGCAATTAGGGACCCTTCATTAAAAAAAGCTGAACACATTCTAAGCTCTCCCCTTTTATCTCTCTGGCAAGGGGCTCCCAGGCCAGGCTTCCTGTGGGAAACTTCTCTCATGGGCTCCAGAGGCCCAACAATAGAAGGCAATGTTGTATGTATTGATTCATTTCTCAATGTGATTCTGAGTTTCCAACTTGAAGAAGAAGAAGAAGAGGAGGAGGAGGAGGAGATTGGACCTGCCCTTCACTACCTGAAGGAGTCTCAGAGGAGCTTACAATCTCCTTTCCCTTCCCCTCCCCACAACAGACACCCTGTGACGTAGGTGGGGCTGAGAGAGCTCCCTCAAGAACTGCCCTTGAGAGAACCGTACACCTAGAACACAGTCATTGCTTGCCATCCTCCAGGAGTCCTCCCAGAATTATGACTGATCTCCATACTACAGAGATCAGTTCCTCTGGATGAAATGGCAACTTTGGAGGATAGACTGAATGGAATCACGTCCCCACTGAACTCCCAGACTCCACCTTCTCCCCATATCTTAAGAAATTTCCCAAGCCAGAGCAGGCAATAATACGGTAGTGAAGAGATGCAGTCATAGTCCATGACTAAGGCAACATTTTTGGCCCAAATGTCTTCAAATGCAATGTCTATCTGTGAAATGGTTCATGTGCCATCAAAGAAAATCGGTGGTACTTGAAGATATACTTGCAGCAAACCAAACCCCACTGGTAGGGTTGCCAGCTTGAAACAGCAAATTCCAGGATGGTGTTGTCACTTTTGGGTGATGCTGTAGGAATCCCTCCAATTTCTATGGTCCTTACCAGGCCAAGACTACCCAGCAGCCCTGCCCATATCTGAGGGATTCACCTTCAACTGGGCTGGTGCTGTGCAAATCTGGGACATGATGGTAGACATAAGCCATGCCTATTGCATTCTCCTGTACCACTGACCACAGCAGTGCTGCCAGTTCCTCTGTTGCCTGGGCAGACATCTGGCTCTGGGTGACAAGCAAAATGGTCTTGTGTGTTGCTGTCAGCACACATGCAGAGTCAGCATGTAGGCATGTCTATCTCTGTCACAACTGCCAATCCCAAGACTCCTAGTTGAAGCCCTTAGATTCCTGGGATAGGACAAGTATAAATTGTGAGCCACCAAGGTGAACGGTTTCCTGCTGGATACTGGAAAAATGGGACCATGGGATTTGTCAAACACCTGAGGGGCCATGATAAAGTCTGGTGGGTTGTTATTAGCTCCCAAGCTCCAACAAAAGCAAAAGGCTGCTACCCTGGTCACAAGTTACAGTGAATTCATGTACAAACGGTGTACAATGTATACTTGATTGTTCTTTGTGCATTTACTTAGTCTCATATTACAATCAATGCATGTACAGCTGAACAGGTGATACAAGTCCACATTTATCCAGGTTCTGGTCCATAGTTTCATTTGTAAAGTGAACATGTGTTGGCTATTTCTTACAAACAAATGTACACACATATAGGCAGGATGTACATGTGTTCACTTTAACATGTAAACAGGGCTATTTTAATTTCAGAAGGTCTTTTAAAAAACTGAACTCTGGTCCCTGCCACACGGCGGTAAAAAGCACGGCCAAAGTGCGGCTTTTTACTACCGCGCCAAAAGAGACACACGGCGGCGGGATCACACAGATCCCCTGAGCTGCCGCGCAGTTGCTCCCCGGCACGATCAGATGCCGGGGAGGAAGCCACTGACGGGAGACCGAGGCAGCCGGCTGTGCATGTGTGCGCATGCGCAGTTCGGCCAGGAGCCTCAAATGCTTCTGACGATGGATGCGCCGACGATCCCACGGCTGCGCTTGCTGCGGCGTTTCAGGTAAGTCCTTCTCTTTACTAGGTTCTTTTTTGCTCCGCGTTACTGGGCTGTAGGGACGGATCGGGGACGGGTACGCACCGCTTCCCAGATGTTGTGGTTTGATCGCACCCGTTTGCTGCACCCCCAATCCGTCCCTCTTCCGGCTCAAATCCTCCCGTGTGACCGGGGATTCTGTCTCACACTTTAAACTTTGCTACATTTTAAAAAAACTTTTTAAAATGTATTATGAAATGTATTCTGTTTTTGTTGTATTTGTGGACTGCCTGAGCGTAAAGTGGAAAAGCAGCATATGAAATGGTCTAAATAAATAAATAAACATCTTAAGTTGTTTAGCGTTATGTAGAATTGAAAACAAAGCCCCAAATACAAAAAAGCCTTTTCCCTGATTTATGAAAGGGGGTGAATTAGCTCCACGCCCTGTCCTGCATTCCCTGAGGAGTGCGTGCAAAAGTCAACCACACAGCTTGCAAAACAGGAAGAATCAGTACAATAATTCAGTGGAGCTGGTTATCATGGGGAGGAGGTAAGAGCACAAGAAAAGTTTTACTGAATCAAACCACAACATCCCAACTGTGGCCAGACAGATTATTTTAGGAAGCCCAGATGCAAAGCATGAAGGCAATTCCCTATGGAAAATTTCCACTAATAGGGTTGGGGGTGATTTTTGCCAATTCCTCCCTCCCACTGCAGACTTCTGATTCTCCCCTCCTGTTGGTCTTCTGTCCCACAGAAGCAGCATATGGAGAAATCCTTTTGGCTACAGTGGAAGAAGAGTAGGTTTTTATACCCTGCTTTTCTCTGTCTTAAGTTACCTTGTGAGGTAGGTGGGGCTGAGTTCTGAGAGAACTGTGACTGGCCCAAGGTCACCCAGCAGGCTTCATGTGGAGGAGTGGGGAATCAAACCTGATTCTCCAGATTAGAGTCTGCCACTGTTAACCACTACACCACACTGACTCTCAGGGGTTAGAAGGTGAGGAAGTCCCATTCTGCCATGGATTTTATGGAAAGGCTCACCACTCATAATCTGTGGATCGTTCCCCAACAGTTTGTGCAACCTACATTGTTACTGCAGGCCTCTGATGTGATCTGAAGACATATTTATTTAGGAGGAAACTTGATTATTATGCATTTTTAAGTTTTATTGGTTGTGAACTGCCCTTGGGAGTTCATGGAAAGAAAGGGTGGTATATAAATATGTTAAATAAAGAAATACTGCCTCTGAACATGGTCATTCCAGTTTGCTATTATAGCTAAGAATCAGATAGACCTATTCTTCATGAAATGGCACAAACCATTTTATTGTAGCATAAGCTTTTGCAGGCTGAAGCCCACAAGTTTGAATAAGGTTCTCTGGGTGTTGTAGGAACACTCGCTTGTGGCTGCCCTACAGGAATCTGACCCTTTTAAAAGCCATTAGAGCAAGTGCCCATTTGCTGCTTTGTGGATGGCAGGATTTGCCCAGATGCTGGAAGAAAATGAGATAGAAGTTGGTAGGAAATATAATAGGTTGCAGTACTCAGAAAGTCATAAAGCTTATTGAGAAGAAAGGCCTTGATGGGAGAGGGTTGCTATGGTGAGTGTAATCTTACGTCCTAATGTGTGTGCTCACTGAAAGACCGGCTGTTCCAGTTCAGTGAAGCAAGATGGCCCCCTGCAGCACTCTTAGGCCTTCTCACAGAAGAGGAGCTTGCTGCCAGTCAAGAACTGGTGCAACAGTCTGAAAGTCTGATGCTGTGTTATGTTATTCTAGGACTGTCCCCCTCCTGTTCAAAATTTAAAACCCTAAGTCATACAGAAGATAGTACAGTGAACCAGTGTGGTTTACACAAAATCCGAAGGGCAGATTTCAGGGTATACTGTTGTCTGGCGGGGTCGGGGGGGGGGCTTTCTTCCTGTCCGACTATGATTTTGGAATGAAATGCAAAGCTGAACTGATGAAAGGGAATGTGGAGCTTGAATCTTAGCGGAATTCTCCCCACTGGGAAGCTTTCTTTGGGGAAAGGTATGCAAAGGATAGGTTAGGTTTATCTCATTTATTTATTCACTAGGAATAAGGTCTGTTGTGGAAATAAATACAACAAGCTCTAGAAAGAAGCTCTTGGTGGGTGCCCCGGCCTTGGGCACTCAGAGTCAATTTGCTGTGGCAACCTCAGCAGGGTATAATGACACAGAGTCCACTGTTTTCTCCAGGAGAACTGATCTCTGCCATCTGAAGAGCAGTTGTAATTCTGAGTGGTTTCCAGCCCTCACCTGGTTCCCCAGGAATAAATGGCTGGTTTGGAGGGTGGAGTCTATGGCATTGTACCTGTCTAAGGTCCCACCCCTCCTCAAACCCCACCCTCTCCAGGCTCTACCCCTCAAATATCCAGGAATTTCACAACCTGGAGTTGGCAACCCTATCTCCTTCTCAGCCAACCATCAGCCTATCTTGATCAGCCCCTCTGATTTCAGCTTTCCATCTCCTCCCCCCTCCCTTCAGCCTCTACCTAGGAAAAGTAGAGTATTTTTCCACAGTGGGGACCAAAGCATTCTCCTCTCCCCCTTTTGATCTGTACAACAACCCTGTGAGGTAGCTTAGGCTGAAAGTCTGTGTGGTCAAAATCACCCACTCAGCTTCCACAGCAAGAACCTGGGTCTGGCAGACCCTGCTCTGAAGTGCTAAGTGCTATACCACACTGGCTGTCCTAGGGGGGCTGCTGCTGCCGAACAGGAGCAAGCAGCCAGGCCTAGTTAAGTCATGCCAGTCAGGTGGCATCAAGTCACCCATGGGGCACTGCCAGGTCTAGGGTAGCCAACCTCCAGGTGCAGCGTGAAGATCGCCTGGTATCACAACTGAACTCCAGACAACAGATCTCTCTCCCCCTGGAGAAAATAACTGCTTTGGATGGTGGACTCTATGGCATTCTGTTCAGCTGAGGCCTCTCCCATCCCCAAACTGGCTTCCATAGACTCCACCACAAAATCTCCAGGAATTTCCTAACCTGGAGCTGGCAACCCTAGTCAGGACTGACCCCAATGAGTTCTGCACAAAGGCCAAAGTAGGCCTGGAAAGGGCCTCCTGCCCCTGCCTTTTTACTGATAGAACCAAGCTTGGTTCCCTAACAACAGCCACTGAAGGGAAAGTGGGCCCCACAGCAGGAGAAGAGAGTGGTTTGAGGCCAGTGGCTCACCTCAGGAGTCAGCCAGCCATGGAGGGAGGAGCCAAGCAGAAGAAGCCTCTTCCTGAGCAGAGAATAGCTGTTTCAGTAGCCAGCAAGATGTGGAGGAGGGAAACAGCGGCAGTACAAGCGTCTTCGTCAAGAGAGACAGCCGTTTTGGCAGTTTATTCAGACAGGGAAGAGTAGCCAAGCCAGCAGTGTGTGTGGGAGAGGAGCGGACCCAGCCCCCAGCCAATGGCATGGGAGTACTCTTGAGTGGCAATTGATGCGTCAATGGCTGATGGAGCGCACAGCACAACCAATGGAAGAACCAGAAAGTGCCAATATGCTAGGGCTTGCTTATAATAGGATTTCCACTGATATCTTGGGGCTGTTGGCAGCTACTGACATTCTATTGTATTATCTTGTTATTGTAAATGTTTGGGGAAATTTTGTACACTTAATAACTCATGGTAACAGGTATGGTTCCCTCCACCCCTGACTTATGTTGATTTGGGGTTATGCAGTGGCAGCTAAGGTAGAAAACCACCTCCTCTTATGCCATGTCTTCTGGGTTCCAATGGTCTGGAAAGCGGTTCCATAGCCAGTTACAGGATTACCAACGCTGGGTTGGAAAATACCTGTAGATTTGAGGGGTAGAGTATGGGGAGGGCAAGGTCTGGGGTGCAGAGGGACCTTGGCAGGGTATAATGCCATAGAATCCATTGCCCAAAGCAGCCATTTTCTCCAGGAGAACGGATCTTGGGGATCTCCAAGTGCTGCCTGGAGGCTGGCAATACTAAGGGGAGGGCCAGGCCTGTAGAATTGAGGGGTAGAGGGTTTGGGGTGCAGAGGGACCTCAGCAGGGTATAATGCCATAGAGTCCACTGCCCAAAGCAGCCATTGTAATAGCTGGGAAATTTTATGTAGGGGAAATGATGTGCTGTGGCTGGGGAACACAGTAATTTCTGGGAGATCTCCAGGCCCCACAGGGAGATTGGCAACTCCAGTGACTGTTTAAGGAAAGATTGGGATATGTATTTTGGCAACTCCAGTGACAGTTTAAGGGGAAATTGGGATATGTATTTTACCTCAGGACACATTCAATAACTCCCAACATCAACAACAAACTGTTTAGAACATTAGAGGCAAAGGCCAATCAGGCTGCATATGCAAATGACCTCTGTGTTCCGACTGGCTATTGGGGGGAGAGGAACAGCAAACTGTTTAGAATATTGGAGGCAAGACTCAGGCAATGCAGCCAGTGGATAGGGACAGCTTCTGAGTGACAGATCAGAGAACCAACAGATTTGGGAGCATGTGGAATGTTCAGGATAATCTATGACCAAAACAGAATTATAGAGAGGGGGGAGGGGATAGGTATTAAAATGTTTATATACTACTTTACTCCCACATAGAGGGCCCATTATCAGTCCAGAATTAAAATCTTTAATACTGAGCTGTCAAGAGATCTGGTAGATGGAAAGACACTGATGGGCCTAGAAAGCAAATTAAAAATGACTGTCCCTCAAAATGCTGTCCTGCTATTTGTGGGTCACATTAAAGATAACGTATACCCATTTTGATCAATTAACTAGTTATTAAAATTGCGTACACACAAAAGTTATCGTCTCTGAAGAAAACTTGTTATGAAGTTCAGCTATCCCTCGATACCTTTAAAAAACAGCAAGGAAAGTGGAAGGACATGAGTAGGTTGAGGAATGTTGTGGTAAGTCCTTTTCTCTTAGTTTTTAAAAAGTATAAAACAAAATAAACCAGGGGCGTTTCTTTCATTGGTCAAAATGTTTTCAGCCAATCTAATCACTTAATTGACTAATGATGCAATGCTGAGCAGTTACTCCCTTCTAAGCCCATTGAACGTCTCCCTCATTCCTGTGTGCCAAGTACAGTCTTCAGGTTGCCACCTGCTAACACTTATTTAGAATTTATTTATTTTATTTATTTAGATTTTTTTTAAAAAGTATTTAGCCTTTCCAGGAATCTTCCTGAGCCGCACACCTGGCATCTACCAGAGCCTGGGCTTTTTTTCTTCAAGGCGGCAACTCAATAGAATGGGCCTCCTGAAATGGTGAGGAGAGTTTCCTCGCTAGGGATCTTCAGGAGGTGCTGCAAGGCTAGTTTGTTTGCCAGGGCTTTTGATGGGCTATGAATAGCAAGCAGCATCTTTTAGGGAGGGGAGGAAGCTATTTGGGGTTTGTTATTTTATTTTCGTTTTAACTTGTAATGCTTTAATTACTACTGTAAGCCACCTTAGCCAAGATGAAAGGCAGGGAAAATATTTTAATAAATTATAACGAATAAATTTACTTCAGTGGACTCTGCTTAAGACAGCCAGCACTGTCATACTGTATACGTACATGTACATATTCAACTCTGCTGTTTTGCAGTCTCAAATTGTAGAAAGCAACCCCCTGTCAGATATTTTGGGGGCTGGTATGTTTGTTCAGATGGAGGGCGATGCTTCCTGCCCTTGCTTTGGGTCAGTTTTGTGGCATGTTGCCAGTTGTGATTGCCTGTGTGACATGCCATGATGAAGGCAGAAAGCCTCTGAAATGGCTTCAGTGCTTTATGGGTAGCCCAATCAGATTATCTATATAGTGGTCAGTGGCACCTTAAGAGTGTTCGGTTTACTTGAGGCAGTGGCAATAGCTACTGCTGGTCATCCTTTCCATCTGACCTCAGCTGCTGCTGGGAATCTTGGGGGGGGGCACATGGGGACACCATCAGTGACAGCATGACATCACTTCTGGTGAAACTTGGAAATGATGTCACACTTCTCTAGGAATCACCAGAATCTCAATGGTAAAACCATAGAGTTTCTGGCAATTCTTAGAGTGGGCTGACATCTCTTTCGGGTTTTCCCAAGAAGTAGCATCAAGCTGTTGCCAATGATTTTTTTTAAAAAATTATTTGTCTCCCGCTGGCTGCAGGAGTGGCAGCAGGAACCTAGGAACCCTATACCTAATTTCTGCTTCCATTACCACAACCCCCATCCAGAAGCTTCCCACTTCTTTTCCCTTCCTGCTCTTTTTAAACATAACATGGCAAACAAGGCATGCCCTATAGGGTTTCCTGAATTTTTGCAAGTTTACTTCTTAGTGTGAGAGTTCAGTCACCCTTTTGGTCAAACACTGTATGTTTTTCTCATTCTGGTTCTGTAGGCTAATCCCATTCCTTAAATTATCCCCAGGGATCTCCATGAAATTGTTACAGGATCCTGCAATGGCAAAAGGCTTTTTATACAAGCTTTCCTTCTCTCTGAAGTTGGGATAATTTCTCTCTCTCTCTGTGTTTGAGCAGTTAAATGATAATGAGCAATAAAAGGGGGGTTCTTTTTTTCCATCAGACAGGCCTCTGGGCTGCAGCACGTTACATGCACATTTTTTATTGGCCTGACTCTGCTAAATTGAGTTGTTCTTGCAATGTAAACTGAAGTCTGCTGCCTTTGATGTAGGCAATGGCATACTTCCCTCAGATGTTTAGATTTGAATTAGAACTGCATACAGTCTTCAGGAGAGCGTTCTGGCAAAGCTGACAGAATTGCATATTGGGGATTTGATGAAAGATTCCCTCTTGAGAGTTGCATCACACAGAAGTTGCTTGTAATATTCTTGACAGACGCCAATATTCTTCATTATATGTACTTTACTGGAAATGCCTGAATGACATACTCTGTGGACTGGGATTAAAAGTATGTCAGTTCTCTTTCACAATGAGGCTCCCTATCCCTCTTCATGAGGAGAGAGACATTTGCCTCCACCCCTTAGAGGGATGGAGGATGAGATGGAGATGAGGGTGATAGCCTAGTGGAAAGTATCTGGGTAAGGATAAGGGAAGGAAGGACAAACAGTATTGTGGTTGGAGTCTGCTACAGACCTCCTGACCAGAAGAAGAAAGAGTAGGAGGAGGAGGGGGGGAGATTGGATTTATACCCCACCCTTCACTACCCGAAGGAGTCTCAGAGCAGTTTACAATTTCCTTCCCTTCCCCACAACAGACACCCTGTGAGGAAAGTGGGGCTGAGAGAGCACTTTTGAGAACTGCTCTTGAGAGAACAGCTTTGAGAAAGCCATAACTGACCCAAGGTCATACCAGCGACTGCATGTGGAGGAGTGGGAAATCAAACCCGGTTCTCCCAGATTAGAGTCCATGCTGCCAACTACTACACCAAACTGGCTCTCAACCAGGATGAAGAGGTGGATACTGCCCTCTGTGAACAGCTTGATAGGGTATCCAAACAACATGACCTGGTAGTTATGGGTGACTTCAGCTTCCCTGATGTGTGATGGGAGACATCCATCAGATCGTGCCTACTATACAACAGATGAAATTAGGCAGAAAGAGCTAATGGTGAAGACAGAGGTAACATTTGAAGATTGGTGCAGGAACACTGATAATGGTGTTCATGCTCTCTTCAAACAAGCATAGTGTGGAAACCTTTTAAAAAAGATTTTGCAGGGTTTTTAGCATGTTTCAACCTGAACAAGGAAGTGGTAGGTACCTACTGGCTTAGGCCCATGTGACCACTAAAACACATCTTCTTCCCTAATCCTCAGAGCAGTTTTTGCAAATGTTTAAAACTGTTTATGATTTTTTTTGTAATGTAAAAGTTGTTCACATATACATATTGGCTTAGTATTTTATGTCTTCTGCCAATGGATTAAATAACCAAGAAGGGGCACTGTGCTAAAGAAGTGTGTGTGTGTAGAGTGTCTTTCAGTTAAATGTAATAGAGTTGCAGTGTCCAGTTTGCAGTAATCATCAGAGTCTAAGGAAAGTATTAAATAAATCCATATAAAATATTGCATTCTGCTGACAGATATGACATCAGCAGGAAGAAAGGCGAAGTCTCAGGATGAAGTATTAGTTAGAATTATTCATTACATGCAAAGGGCAACTTTCTGAGCATGTTATAATAACCAAAAATGGAGATTGCAGTGAAGCAAAACAATCTTTTCTCTCTTCCTCCCCTCCCTTCTCTTTTCTGTTCCTTGGCCTGGAGAGTTTTGGGTCAAGTATTAAAGGTTCCAGCTTCAGGCTCCTGGAGTGAAACTCTGGCAAACTGCCAGCCCCTCTGACTGAGCCCCAGAAACTCTCCAAGAAACTATACAAAGAATAAGAAAGAAACTGAATACAGATGGAATGGGAAATCAGATATTCTGGGGTTGGGTGGTTTTTTTTTTTTTGGTTTTTTTTTTTTGGTTTTTTTGTGCTTAGACTCAGATCTGTGAAGACTGGCTCAGGCTTTGAATAGGAAAGCAATTCACAGACCCTGGAAGAAATTGTTTTCCTACCCACAACTGAATCTATGGGAAGTTCTTTGAGCCAGACCAAGGTTAACTGAAGCTCTTCAACAATGCAAAACATGGATTCCTTAACATAGCTTCATGGGAAGGTATTATCCAACTGTCAAAAGCTGTTTTGCGATTAGAAGAGGGTGAAGCAGATTTTGTTTTTGATAAAGACATTAAGCAGGCAAGGCAGATTTTCTCACCCTGCAAAATAAATGTGATACAAGCGTGCTTAGAGAAAAGATTTCTTAATATATTATAAATGTCCCTGACAAGAAAAGAAAAGGCCTGTCATAAGATAAACAATAGCCTTGGAAGCGCGTGCTGATTAGACTGTCATTAAATGACATGGTTTACAAAAAAGATGCTCACAAGAAACTTACAACTCACACCCCGTTCTTCAGCAGCAAAGTGATGAGTGATAGCCAACCCTAGTGGAGATGCAAATATCAGTGATGTCATATCCATTCTTGGGGCACAATATCAGTTTTCCTAATTTGTAATATTCTTCGCACTACATGTTATATTTTTTAACCAGTTCCAGGGTACTGAGGTAGTCATGACACTTATTTCTTTATACCCCACTTTTCTTTCCAATGGGGACCCAAAGCGGCTCATAACACTGTTCCCTCCTCCTCCATTTCTTCACAATAGTTCTGTGCAGGGCTATTTTTGGGCAGGAACGCACAGGAACGGAGTTACGGCTGGCTCCTGAGTTGGCCACGCCCAGCAGGAACTCATTAGCATAACAGGCCACACCCAACAGCAGAAATGCATTAGGATTGGCTACATTAGGGGTGTGTGGCCTAAAATGCAAAGGAGTTCCTGCTACCAAAAAAGCCCTGGGTTTTGACAACAACCAAGGTAAACAGAATAAGAAGCAAAAGGTGGGTGTGGCTGGATGACCACACCTCTGGTAACATGGGGGTGTGGCCTAATATGCTAATGAGATATGCTATCAGGGGTGTGGCCTATTATGCTAAGGAGTTTCTGTTGTTGGGTGTGGCCTGTTATGCTAATGAGTTCCTGCTGGGCTTTTTCTACCAAAAAAGCCCTGGTTCTGTGAGATGGATGAGGCTGAGAGAGTGTGACTGGCCTGAAGTCACCCAGTGAACATCTATAGTAGGCTGGGGATTCAAAGCAGAGTTTCCCAGGATCCTAGTCTGATACTACAACTACTACACACCACACTGGTTCTCAAGGTATTATACTATGGGCAGAAGTAAAATTTCCCCAGGACTTGAACTTTGAAATGGTGAGCTGTCATTCAGGTCCTATTCTTGGTCAAATCTGAGGTCTCTTGAAGTGAGCCAGTTCCAATGATAAGCTAGAAGTGAGCCTTTGTAAAACAAAAAAACCTTCCTCATATTAAAGTATCTGATTTGTAAGAGATAGCTTCTATAAAATTGTGATTTGTTCTTTTTCAGCTCACAGAAAAAGAGAAGCAATCTCACATGAGCTCATGGTTTCAGCCCTAATGTTGCTTATTTATGTGGCTTATTTCCCAATAACCACACAGATATGGAACTGTAACTAGATTCCTTACACATTGTTAGATATTGTGCTGGCATTGTGTGATAACAATAATTCACAAAAGGATTGTCCTATTGTCCTGTCCACAGGAGATAATCCAGTTGTGAAGGATTACTAGAGTGCAACAATAGCACAACATCCAATAATGTTCAGAATTGTCAGCCACTGGGTATTAAATATTTGCTAGCACTGAAGCAATTTGTTTCCCCAAATTCTCTTTTGTGATCACTTAATGCTTGAATGACTGTGTCATGGGCCAGCCAGCTGCCACCTCCTCCTCCTCCTCCTCCTCCTCCTCCTCGGAATTGAAAGAATCAGGCCCCACATTGAAGGAATCCCCACCTGAGCAGCCAGATCCAGGAGCAGACCCAATGGGGGCAGCAAGAACATTTTCCAAGTATAGCTAGGCTGCTCGTTCTTCCAGGAGAAGAAAGAGAGGACACAGAGGCTGGCATCCCTGCCAGCCTGTCCTGAGCAAACAGAGGGTAGAAGGAAGAGAGAATGCTTGATAGCTCAGGATGAAATGTCCGCCTGGCTGCTCAGCAATAATCAGTGTTAATTCCTGGAGTGGAGTCCTTACAGGACCAGGACTGACAGGCTGATAGAAAAACAATAAAAAGACATGCACCTGTTGGAAGATGAACACAACTGTAAGGAGCCCCACCTGGGCCTCTGGGGATGAGTCAGCAAAAGCAACAGATAAAAGAAACATGCTGACCAAGGCTTGGTATGGAAGCAACCTTGCTGGTCTTTCCTCTGTGTGCTGACCTGTTTAGCAAACAGAACTATATCCTGCTTTCTTGTACCTTTTATAATCTGTGCTTGTTCCTGTAGCCTGGGACCCAGACCCCTGTATCCTGCACCTGCTTCCAAGCCTTGGAACTGGACCCCTGGACCCTTGGACTCGGGGCTGGTGACAGGTTTTTTTGTACACTAGGCGAGGCTATCTTCTGGTGCCCCCCCCCGGTGCGCCCACCAATTTTCAAACATACTTTTTCTTGACAATAGTCCCTATTGACCTCAGTAGTACATACGTCTGTACATATATTGGGCAAGGCTGTTAAGAACCAGTATTAAGAACAGTCATACCTGGTATGCCTCCTTCTTCTGGGCATTTGTCAGGATCTGGCTCGTATATACCGTAAGCCCCACAGACCATGAGCTTCCAAATTCTGAGGCTTGTCCACTTCCTTTCTGCTCCTAACCCCCAACATAGTGTTCTGTCCCAACTCACACCCAAAGACTATGAAGGTCTTACCCTGAAGACCAAAGCTACAGCTGTCTTTCATTGGCCCCTTAATTCTCCATGAGCCTCTCTGGTAGTGAGTCTTGGCTGGAAAATGGGATTAAAATATCTGTAAATGATGCTTGCATTGTCTGATTACTATAAGACTATAAATAATGATAGCAGAGCCAAAGGTCTGATTTTGGCAGGGAATCTCATTTAAATTCTGGAGAATATTATGAAAATTAAATCTGTTTTATTCAGAATGTTATTACAAATTTTAGGAATTTTTGTATGAGCGTAAGCTGTTTTTGAAATTTCACCATCTGCAGTGAGAGCAATAAAACTATTCTGAAACAAGAGTTTTAAAAATGGCAAGAATAAAACTAAAGGCTAAGTTTTAACTAGGATATGCTTGGGGGGATCCAACAATAAATTTATCTTATTTATATTGTTTATAGTATGCTTTTCTCACTGCGACTTGGCAAGTTACATACTGTAAATCAATAGAATCAATAGGATGGGGCATCCAGTAAGCAATGTATTAGGATTGCAGAAATCTGAAACCAAGCAAAAATCTGAGACAAAGCTGAAGCAAAGCATAAGTATTAACATCAAGTCCTAAACAATGCAGAAATTACATAATGGGATCCTACTTTACAGCAGCAGGAAATACAAACTATATACAGTAGTGCAATCCGCAGTCCTTAATCCTTTACACTAGCATCTTTCTGGACCATGTTGTTACACTACAATGCAAATACCTATGAGAAAAAACCCTCTTGAATAAATCAGTTTTGATTAGCTTGAGGAAAGTTAGGAGAGCAAGAGCTTTCCTGACCTCATCATACAAGCCATTCCATAAGGTGGAGGCTACAACAAAGAATGCATGCGTACAGGCACTCGTTGATTTTCCCCATTTGCAGGGTGCCACCTGAAGAAGTCCCTGCTCAGATAAGCAAAACTGTTGTGGTGAAGTATGGGGGACAGGCAGTCCTGCAGATATGAGGTAACAGTCATAAATGGCTTTTATGTGATAGTCATTACCTTAAATTGAGCCTGGTAACTAATTGGCAGCCAATGGAGTGAGTTCAGAACGGGATTACTAATATCAGAGCTGTGGTCTTCTTCACCAGCTGGAGTCTCTGAGCAAACTTTGAGGGCAGACCTATATAGAGTTCATTACAATAGTCTAGTCAAGATATTACTGTGGTGTGGATCGAGGTACGTAGAGAATAATTCAATTTTTCCTAAGCAAAGCCAAACAGAAATGACAGGAAGGGACCTAGGCCAACACAAGGACTCTCCTGGACTGCCTTCTGCATTTCTCACTTCTAGCCTGCACCTGACTGTTAGGGTTGCCAAATCTTACCTGGCTGCTAGTGGAGGGGGACCCTCTTCTTCTCTGGGACTTTTTGGTACAGGGGGAATACTCTAGTGTTTGAGAAAAACTCTATGGTAACCATAGAGTTTTTTTCTCAAACACTAGTGCATTCCCCTGCAATGTGCCCTGCGATGATGTAACTTCTGGGTGATGTCATCATACCGGGCACTTTGGCGCGGATGGGACTGTTCAGGGGTGGGGCTCCCCTGCTGGCTGACTGGGCAGTGGCAAATTGGGCCCCCCGAAAGCAGGTAAACCCCTGCCCCCATCAGGGGGATGGCAACCCTAATGACTATGTTTCTGCATTCTAATGGACTTGCTCCTAATATTCTGGCCACCTGAGTCAAGAGTCAGGGGGTGACTTCATAGTGGGCTCTTCCTGCCTACTCTGTCATATGCAGGCCCATAGCTACAGTGGGGCATTTCGGGGGGCCGCCCGTTTATTAAAAGCCCTGAGCCACAAATAGCCATGCTAGAAATCTCATTTTTGCATGTTTCCCAAAGGCTCATGGGAATGCTTCTGAAAGACTCACCATGACCTTGGTGGTACACAGCAGGACTGGGCTAGCGGAAAGGGGGATTGTTGGCGATCTATTGAAAGTACCCCTCTTGAGTGCCCTTCTAAGCTTTCTTGCCCTGTGGAAGGGAACTCAAAAGGCATTTAAATACCTTCTGAAGGCAATTAAATGTTATCTGAGCTGTTTTTCCCCTAAGAACTGATGCACTTGCTGCCCTGTCCCTTGAAAGGAAGGGCTATAAACAGGCTTAGCACCTCCCCCTTTAAAGACAGGTATGCAGATTAATTAAATTAACTGTAAGTTAACTACCCCCTTTAAATGCCCCTCAAACAAAAAAATCCTGGCTACAGGCCTGGCCATAGGCATCTATCCCTGACAGTAGGGGCCCTTTCTTCTCTGTCCTGATTCATATAGACCTTAGGCATCTGTCCCTGACAGTAGGGCCCCTTTCTTCTCTGTCCTGATTCATATAGAAGCCTAAAACAAGACTCCATGTGATGTAAAGCCTTTTGGGGATGGTAAGAGCTAGCAATATGAAAGTTCTTTTTAACTTACTCTACACCACTACTCCTTGGAGCTGCGGTGGCTCAAGTGGTTAAGACACTGAACTGCAGGCTGTGGAAGGTCAGTAGTTCAGCAGTTTGAGACCTGAGTTCCACATGGAGGAGTGAGCTCCCATCTCTAGTTCCAGCTCCTGCCAACCTAGCAGTTCGAAAGCAAGAAATTGCAAGTAGATAAATCGGTACCACTTCAGTGGGAAGGTAACAGCGTTCTGTGCGCCTTTGTGTTTAGTCATGCCGGCCACATGACCACGGAAACGTCTTTGGACAGCGCTGGCTCTTCGGCTTTGAAACGGAGATGAGCACCGCAACCCTAGAGTCGGATTCGACTGGCTTTCAAGCAAGGGAACCTTTACCTTTTTACACCACTACTACTGCCCAATTGCTTACACTAGCTGCACCTCGCTCCTTCTCTCCTGACAGGAACAAGCATAGACACTGTTCAAGAAGTGACAGCCTGCTAAGAGTCTAATTACTGTACATACTTCTGTAAGAGTAGTTTAGTCCATTTGTATCCTAAGGGGAGCTGTGGAGCACGCCAGTAGCCAGGATTTTTTTATTTGGGTGGGGCCTTTAAATAAGTCAGGAGGCACTGATAAAATTAAATTAAAATAAACTAAACTCACACTCACCAGTTGGAGCAGGCTTGTTTCCCATATTGCGGAGGGTGGGTGTATAGTATGCTGACCACCACCGGGGGCCAGCGAACAGCCAGAGCTTGGCTCTGGAAGAACAATAGGGACTAGGCTCCTAGTCCCTCCACTGGGGAACCAATGGGAACCATGGCGGGAGATTCAAACCCACCAATGGTGACCAGGGGTGTGTCCCCAGGTATGTATATAGTTGGCCTGCCGGCCGTTTGTTCCTTGTTCTTGTTGTGTACCAAATAAAGCGTGCCATGCACCACGTCGTCGTCGGTCGTTTATCCATGCGGCAACCCACTACATAACAGTGGGTGAATTTCAAGCCGATTTCAAAGAGAGGGGGGATTTGCCCTTTGTTTGCAGCAGCCGAGGTTGCCCAAGCTGGCGGGAGTGGAAGGGGGAGAGCCATCTAGGATTGAAATGAGTCCTTTCTACCTCATTGCACCCACCAGCCCCACCTAGCCTAAAAGGGACCTCCACTTCTGCACCAGGAGCCCGGGGGTTCTTTTGTTTTCTATCGGGAGAGAGAAAGAGGCTGATTTGTCTTTTTTGATCCACACTTTGGGAAGATGAAATTGGGAGGGGGGGGAGAAAGGGGTGAGGTGAAAAAACAGAGGCAAAAAGAGCATACTGGGAAATCCTGCCAGGCAGAGGAGGCAAATTTTCCTTGTGCTAGTCTAGCTTTGGTTTCTCCTCCTCCCAATTCCTGGCAGCTTGTGAGATTCTAAAATCAACAGATATCTCTCCCCCTTCCCGCCCCTTTGAGCACTGGCAGTGGAGTGATCAATGGATCGTTTATTTTTCCCTGGCGGCAGAGATGGAGGGAAGCGAAAGGATGTATCAGAATGCTGCAAAGTCCCTGTGAAGATTCCCCCCTCACAGCTGCTGGAGACGCAAATATGGAAGTGAGCTCAGTAGAAAGGAGAGAGGGTGGTAGGAAGTGCCCTCTCCCTCCTGCCTCCATACCCTCCAAGTCCCCCAAACCTGGGATAATCTAAACACAAAATCAACAAAAACAAGCCTGCACCAAGAAGACACTGACTGCAGCAACAGCATACAAATATGTCAATTTCAAGGATTATCTAGCATTTTTGTTTAGATTCCACCTGCCTGGCTGCCTCATGCCACTTTTTTCTGCAGCCGCCCCATGCTGCCAGGCCCACAGCCCACCAGGGCTGCTGGCAGGCGGGGAAGTTGTGGGGCCTTGGAAGGAAGTCGGGGGGCCAGGCCCTGAAATGCCCCACTGTGGCTATGGGCCTGCTGTGGAGCCTTCTCTGGTGTTTTGGGTTTGTTGAATGTTTTCTCTTGCCGTTCAGCCTACCTCTTGTTGTTTTCTCTCTCTGCTACGTCTTGCTTTGTGTTAGTGCTTGTAGGCCTCTCTGTTGCATTAATGGCCTGCAGTCAGTTATTGTCTTTCTGAAAAATCTTGTTGCAGTAAATTCTTTGAAAGCAAACTCCAAAGCGTGGATTGGATGTCCTAATTCTGCCAACACACACTGCCCACTAAAACAAAGTTTGAGTCCAGTGGCACTTTTAAGACCAACAAGGTTTAATTCTGGGTATAAGCTTTCGTGTGGGTGCATGCTTCTTCAGATACCCATTAAAACACCCTCTCAATTAGGTGAAACTTGGTTAGGTGAAAAGGTCAATGGATGGGTGCCAGTATGGATATATGTGTGTTCCCAACCAATTCAAGGACTTTAAAGCCACCTGAGATTGAATTACTGATGCAGCTCAGCTCTGTTGACAAACACTCAGCTTCAGAAACCTCAGTAGGAGATGAGCTGTTGATTTGAACAACAGAAGAGTGGGAGAGACATTCAGCACAAGACAACATGAAATTCAGCCCAGCTGCCTAACTTCTTGTCTGTTTCCCACTTTTGTTAAGCAGTCTTCCCTGCTGAGGGAATCAGCCATGGTCGAGCTTAAATGGGGAACTGTTGTGCCCCTCACAATGGACAAGAGTGACGGGTGAGCTAAATGATTTACTGGTAGGGATACTTCGAAGGACAGATGAGGGTAACCTTGGGAACATATCGATGCCTAACACAGAAGATGAGACAGTGACACATCACTCCACTTTCTCTCTCTTCTCCATGCCTCCTGAGCTACCAAGGATTTAGATAAACTGCAGAACAAAATCCTGACAGACAACAAGAAACACTAAGTTGTTTGTTACTTCTGCAGCTGTGACCACATCTGAGCTGAATTATCATTTATTTTTGATGTCAATGTTCTGGCTTTAATTTCCCCCCCCTGAGGTGCAGAATGCAAGTTGTCACTTTAATTTTTTTTTTTTTAATCAGGCTTCGCGCACAAAGTTTGATCAGGAAAGCATGTCTGTATAGGACTCTAACATGAATTGTCCTCAGTAGGACTTATATAGTACCTAATTCTTGAGGTGGGAGAATTTTTATATGCTATAAAGCCTTTGTTAATGTGTAGCTGATCCTGCACATATTTATTTGGAAGTAAATTGAATTAAGTCCAATAGTGTTATTGTTCTAGAGCTTTAATGCTCTGGAGCAGATTATACTTCCCACTCTGGATGGAGAGGTGATTACTTTTGCCAAGTTGTTAGAAAATCGGATCAACAATATCAGGAAAACTCTTTTTTCCAGTTGTATCTTGTCTGGAATTTATTTTCCCTTCTGAATGTATCTTCCCATGCTTCTGTAATGCTGAAACTGGAGTCCAAGGGAAAGAAAAAAAAGAGATGGGATAAAATGTATAAGAACCTTTATGCATAGAACATTTTTGATCCAATTTTGAATGATCCAAAAACATTTTATGTTTGAGGGTCCCCAATTTATGAGCCAGTTGTGATCCGGAGAGGTACTAGAGCATACTTGCCAAAAACTATGAAATGGATGAGAATCCCTTTAGAAAACGTTCATATACCTTAATGAAATAACTGTCCACAGGTAGCAACATGATTAGTTTGTGATGGTGAACATAAATAATAATGGTGCAGGACAATCTTCATTAATAATCTGAAGACCTCTTTGCCCAGAGACTGAAAAGCATCACAAGATCAACTATCAGTTTTTTGCCCTATTCTCTGTTCTAGCAACAATCATTTGCTTCCAGGCAAACTTCTCAAGCAGTCTTTCTTTACATTAGAAGCCCTTCCATTCCTTTGCAACCCCTTACGTCATGTCACAAGACCTCTGGCAAATTACACTGCTATGTAACTTGACCCAGCTCTGGCATTGCTCTGTGATGTGTCATCGCAGAATGTAAAGACTTTTATTTTTAGAGAGGGCCTCTGGGCTGTAATTTGCTGGTTGGCAGAGAAACTGATTGTGATGGTAAGGGGAGGAAGTCAGCAATAAAACAAAGAAACCCTGCTTAAGGGAGCAACTCCTCTGCTTCAAATTGTATATTAGATTATCAGAGAGACTTTTGAGGGGCATGAGGTATGCAGAAAATGGCCCTATTCAGACATTGAGGGAATGCATTGGGGTCATGGGACAGGGATCATGCCTGCTGCTCCACTTCTGACTTCCACATGTTCTTCTGAAAGTCTGAATGAGCCTATGCATGTATAACTGTTCCAGTGGTACAGAGACAGCCTACCCAGGTCATACACATGTCAAAGAATCTATTCAGTCTTTCAGGGGCTGTGGAGATTGGGAATGGTCCTGCTTCACTGTGGAAAGAGCACTTTCCCACAATCTGTGACACCCTAATAAAACACACCTGTGACACCATAGAAGGCCCGCATGTTTCACAGGAGTGTGACATGGGAAAGATTATATAGCCTGAGCCGTGGTTTTGTGTTTGTAGGAACCCTCCTACCTCTTAAATCAATTTCTTCCAAAATTAAGTAAATTGATTTTTAAAAACCTTTAATACTCAAAATACATCATGAATACAAAACACCTTCTCTGCACTGTTGGCACGGCTGGAATTTATTAGGATAATCCTTTCAACAAAGTGTTTTCTGAAAGTGTTTATTTCAGAAATCAGTAAAAATTACAATACAATACCTCGCCCCCCCCCAACCTGGAGATCTTCTTACTCAATCTGATTCCTGATGAGTTGAAGAACATTCCTGACAAAGATTTAATTTTCTCACTCATCACTTGAGCTTGAGTGGAGATTGGCCAGCAATGAAAGTCCTCAGGCTCTTTTACTCTTAACTGTTGGTTTCAACGCATTTAAGATTATTGCCCTTATGGAAAAGCTATCCTTTCAGTTAAAATTAACTAGGGGTTTAGTAAAACCAGATGCTTTTAAAAAATGGTAGGTACTCTTTCATCACCTATTTCAATCAAGATTCACAATAAAACTCCTTTAGGTTAGATTTGATTACTGTATAACCCAATGAGGGAGGGAAGGCAGCATGGGATAGCCTGAACTCAGCAGACCTCGAAAGCTAAGTAAGGTCAGTTCTTGGACTGGTGACCTCCAAGTAAGCAGAACCAAGTAAGCCTCTGCAGAAGGAGGAAATGGCAAACCACCTCTACTCACTTGAAAGCCCCTTGCTGGGGTCGCCATAGGTCAGTTGCAACTTAATGGCACTTTATGTTGTTGTTCAGTTGCACAGTCAAGTCCGACTCTTTGCGACCCCATGGACCACATCACACCAGGCCCTCCTGTCTTCCATCGTGCTCCAGAGTTGGTTCAACTTCATGTTCGTTGCATCTATGACACTGTCCAACCATCTCAGCCTTTGCTGTCCCCTTCTTCTGTTGCCTTCAGTCTTTCCCAGCATCAGGGTCTTCTCCAGTGAGTGCTCCCTTCTCATTTGGTGGCCAAAGTATTTGAGCTTCAGTATCTGGCCTTCCAGGGAACAGTCAGGGTTGATTTCTTTTAGGATTGACTGATTTGATCTCCTTGCAGTCCGAGGAACTCTCAATTATTTCAAAGAGTTGGATAGACTAATAGCTCACTTTATCCAGCAAGGTCGGAAACCAAGGATTAAACTTTAAATTTTGCAAGACTCTAAAAGTAGAGGGGCCTTTGCCCTTCCTGACTGGTTTCTATATCATAAAGCATCGGCGCTGGAATGGATTAGGGACTGGATAACCTTGGAAAATGAAAGATTGCTAAAAATTGAGGCACATGACTTGCTTGTAGGTTGGCATGCATTCTCATGGTATGAGAAAGCCAAGATACACAAATACTTTGAAACACATTGGCTTAGGGCTTCCGTATTAAAAGTCTGGGAACAAGTTAAAAAACGTTTTTATATAAAGACCCTGAGATGGGTAGTCCTTTTAGAAGCCCTTTCAAATCCCAATTTAATCCAAAAAGAAAATTTATTTAGATATCACAAATTACTAGAAAATAATTCAGAACTGAAGAAACCTCCAGACCATAATTGGTGGCAAGTGACCCAAATCCAATTGAGATAGACACAAGATAAAAAGACAGGCTTTTATGCTGAATATACTGAATTGAACAAGATTTTTCTATATACAAATAAGAAATTTATTTAAAAATGTATACATTCTTGCTGGAAGATAAAATGGCCGATGAAATAGTTAAAAAGGTAATGATAACATGGGCTGAAGATCTAGGGCACACCATTAATCTTGAAGAGTGGGAACAGATCTGGGAAAAAAAGTATAAAAGTGACAAGAGCGGTATCATACAAAGAGAACATTTGCACATTGTTCCACAGATGGTATATTACACCCTTGATGATAGCAAAAACGGATCCTAAATATACGAGTTTATGTTGGAAATGTCATAAAAAACTGGGGTCAAGCCAACTGTTGCGCTCTTCTCTTTGACCATCAGCAAGAGGCTCTTGAGGTCCTCTTCACTTTCTGCCATTAGAGTGGTATCGTCTGCATATCTGAGGGTGTTGATGTTTTCCCCGGCAATCTTAATTCTGGCTTGTGATTCATCCAGGCTGGCATTTTGTATGATGTACTCTGCATATAAATTAAATAAGCAAGGTGACAATATACATCCCTGTCGTCCTCCTTTTCCTAAACTAAACCAATCAGTTGTTCCATATCTAAATCTAACTGTTGCTTCTTGACTTTATACACCCTTTAGGAGCTGTGGTGGCTCAAGTGGTTAAGACGCTGAACTGCAGGCTGTGGAAGGTCAGTAGTTCAGCAGTTTGAGACCCGGGTGGCACATGATGGAGTGAGCTCCCATCTCAAGTTCCAGCTCCTGCCAACCAGCAGTTCGAAAGCAAGAAATTGCAAGTAGATAAATAGGTACCACTTCGGTGGGAAGGTAACAGCGTTCCGTGCACCTTGGTGTTTAGTCATGCCAGCCACATGACCATGGAAACATCTTCAGACAGCGCTGGCTCTTCGGCTTTGAAACGGAGATGAGCAACGCAACCCTAGAGTCGGATTCAACTGGCTTTCGAGCAATGGAACCTTTACCTTTACCTTTTTATACAGCCTTTATATGCACACATATAACCCAATGACTAGTGATTTCCCCCCCTGTGTAAATCTGCAGTGATAAGCTCTTGTATTAATTTGTATAACTGTTCTCCTGCTACAAATAGTATATTTCTCCCATACCACCTCTCTTCTTCCCCCCCCCTTTCACTTCAGCAACACAGGAAAAAATATCCGAGACAGCTACATAATGATTGCTCTAGTTTTATGCAGAAATTGGTGAAATAATTTTGTTGC
Source organism: Gekko japonicus (assembly GCF_001447785.1). Lineage (NCBI taxonomy): Eukaryota > Metazoa > Chordata > Lepidosauria > Squamata > Gekkonidae > Gekko > Gekko japonicus. The sequence goes on from NW_015172584.1 coordinate 364,242, forward strand.
CAATTGGATATTTTGGCTTAGTAGAATATTAAACATAACATTGGTCTTCTAGGAGTATTGTGAACAGACCAGCTACAGCAATCAATATTTGTATTTTTCTCTTTGGGTTTTGGGAGGGTACTGTGAATTTCATGCTCAATTAACTATTTGATGCACAGCATATGGGACCCTGAATATGAAGCAAGTAACAGTAGAAAAGAGCAAAAGTTCAGTGGCACCTTAAAGACTAGCAAAATTTGTGGCAGGGAAATTTGTGGCAGGCAGCTTTTGTAAGTCACTGCTCACTCCTTTAGATACATAGCTTTCCCCCCACTCTATTTTTCATTGCTGAGTTTCCCTGACCTGCAGAGTGAACTGCTAAGGAAAAGAAATTCTTTGTGGAGGTTTCTCATAGGCACATACATTAGCACAGTGCATATTAGCACAGTGCAAAAGGGGAGCGGTGGCGCAGTGGGTAAATCCCCTGCATAACTATAACATCTGAACTGCCAAGCTTTGTCAGTTCTAGCCCCGTGCTGGTGTGAGCAACCAAGCCTTGTCCCTAGCTCATCGTCTACCCAGCGATTCGAAAGCTTCGGCAAGTAGATAAATTGGGGACCACCTGTAAGGGGGTGGGCACACCACTCCCCTTGGGAGGTTGCCAGGACTGACATCTGTGTTTGCAGCGCGGCAAGATCAAAAGTGGGGAAAATCTGTTTTGGCATTCCCTGCAGTGGAGCGAATTGGCCAGGCGGTGGCAGTGTGGCAGTGCAACATCACGAGCCCTGACGTCATCAGCCAGCCGACAGAATACATGCCGTCGGGACATGACTGATACAGCCTGTAGATGGATCCTCCGACCAGCTACAATGTGTGTGTGATTAAATATTGTATGTTGTCTTCCCCATCCCCCACGAATATATTGTTAGTCCATTGTCTCTTTGAGTTGCTGTAAATCGCTCTGAGCCCACATGAGTGGGAAAAGCGATCAATAAAT
>NW_015172584.1:365251-380001 GCF_001447785.1 Gekko japonicus
AATGCCGACAGAAGCTCTGAGTGCCACAAAGGAAAGGAGCAGTGACACATCCCCCCCGACTACCTTCCCCAGAGCCCGATTGTGCCACATTTCTGTCCCTGTTGCTGCACCAACCTTGCGCAGGGTCGGCCCACTGAGATCCCCAACTGCTCACCCGGCCTCACCTGGGGCTACATGTGCAGCAGCAACAGCAGCATGCTGACCCAGCCCGGTGCCCCCAGCCTCATTGCCTCACCCACTGCCCAGGGAAGGAGGGAGGGAGGGAGGGAGGCCAGCACTGGCTGGCTGCACAGCCACCTGCCCAGCCCAGCAAGCCTGCCTCAGGCCTCGCCATGGCTGAGTGGCAGGCAGGAGAGAGCCAGAGTGGGCATGCGCGCATCCCCTCTGCCAGCGCCTGTTTGCCTTTTGGCTGGCACTCCCATTGTTGATAGCAGGGAGGCTATGAGCTCCTTGGTGGTGGGGCTCTCCACCCAGCTCGGTGATAAGTCAGGAGGCCTGGGCAGTAAGTTGGGGGGCCCAGCCCCAAGATACCCCACTGTGGCAATGGGCATGACAGTGCAGAGAGAGTAACTTCTTTGTGGCTTCATCCCATACTGCTCCAGTATTGTGCCAATGAAGGGTGGCTTCACCCTGCCCACATTACCCACACTATGCCAGTCATCTTTCTGCTCCCCATATTGGGGAAGGGGCATCAGGAAGAACAGTTTCTGATATGAGTGGAAGAAAAACAGACCTCTTATAAGATATACTAGGGATGCTTGAACACCCACTGGTTCATCTGACATCATGTTCATCAGTTGTGAACAGGGACTTGATTTTTTGATGATCCATTTGCTGTTTGTCAATCTACTCATGCACATTCAACAGGTTGCTTCAGTGTATCCCTTCACTATATTTACTCTTTGTGCCTGCAGTTTCTCACACAGCCCAGTTAAGTTCTATTCCCTCCCCACACCCTTGCTCAGCAGGCAATTGTTTAAATAGACACAAATTTTGTTTGTCTTTAAAGTGCTGCTGGACTCTTCCAGAGTCAGAAAGGACTGTGGTGGAGGAATAGCTAGGAAATCAGTGACCATCAGCACCATTTGGTGATGGATGACCAGATCCAGCCTGTTGCTTTCAGTTCCAAAGATTTTCCTGTTGAATTCTATTAATTATGCAGTTCCTGAGAATTTACAGGATTGGATTTTTATGTATACTGGTAACAGTTGCAGCCTAGTGGGTATATGGCAAGTACTGAAAATGACAAATGCGCCCTTTTAAAAGGAGAGCAACAGAGGCAACTGTTTTGGGTCTTACACATAGAGTCATATCAACACTAGCAAACAGTATAATGCAACTTTATGCTGGAATTATCAGATGGCTTTTCTTTCAAAGCTGTAGCCCTGGTCAGTCAAAATGTAACTCTGGGGCCAGGAATCATTTCAATCATTTAGATTTTTCCAGTGCTCCATTTTCATGGAAAGATTTGCTCATTGTCCTGTTTGACCTACATATTTAAGCAATGTGAACTCCTTTCCATCTTCTTTCTGGCACACTCTCAAGCTGACCAGAATCTTGGCTGATAGTGTGACACACGTTGGACTGATGGAGCCATCACCCAGCCACTAACAGCAAGGAATACTTACTAAGTCAGCTCAAGTCCCTGATAGGCATTGCTGCCAGTTTTTCTTCCAGAATCTCACTATCCAATAGGGCCCAAACCACTGTGCTGTGCTTTGCAAATGAATCCAATAATGTTTTTTCTTCCCATTTTTGAGATGTACTGCTATATTAAATGCAGATGTCAAATGTGGCTGGTATCTGAAAAGGTTATATGCATGTCAATTATTTTCCAGCCAGAAAAAGAGTAACGCTGACACAATGTGCCGTCGGAAGGAAAGGGATGCTTCTCAGAATCTTTAACAAGACATGAGTTCAATATGTGGGAACTACTCTGGATATGTGCGTGTGTGTGTGGAAAAGGAACATATGCTCTCTCAGCGGCCGTGATCACATGGGCAGTTTGGCCCGAGACAGCCACTCCTCCCCTCCGGATCAAATGGACGCAGTCGGACAGCCACATCTGTCAGGTGTTCCCCAGCCATACTTTCCCGTCATAGGATGACTTGGAGCTGGGTTAAAAAGTCACCACATCAAGGGTGGTGTTTTCGGTTCCCTGCGCAGTCACTGCACATGGCTGTATGTCTGAATGCAGGGGAGCGTGCGCAGAACGGATCTGGCAGTCTGAACCTGCACCTGTAGACCCATTCTGCCGCTAGGGAGGGGTTTTTTTTTTTTTTAATTGTCTATATGTACATGTGTGCATCAGTGTTCCCTCTAGGCTGAGTTAGTGTGAGCCAGCTCACAGTTTTTTAGCCTCCAGCTCACACATTTTTTTCTTGGCTCAGGAAGGATGGCTCCAGAGCAAACTAATTTATGTAGTAGCCAAATCGCTCACTCACATCTTTAATGCCAGTAGCTCACAAAGTAGAATTTTTGCTCACAAGACTCCACAGTTTAGAGGGAGCATTGGTGTGCATTTATGCGGGCACAAGAACTTTGAGATTTTTTTGGCAGCATCTGTCATGGGCATGGATGAGGATGAGCTGACACAGCCTGCAGAAACCACAGCTGGCAGAGGAAGGATAGCAGCAGAGGAGGATAGCTGGCAAGTGTCTGTAACAGCAGTCTTCACACCTGGACCAGATAAGAAGGAAGAACTGCAAGCTGAAAGTCCTCCTGACTCACCCCCACCTGTGACTCATTTAAGGGAGCGACTGCAGCAAAACTTAGCAACCAGACGAAGAGAGGCCAAGCTACAAGGGAGACACTCAGCCAGCCCAGAGTTTTAACCAGCATCTGTCATGGGCATGGATGAGGATGAGCTGACACAGCCTGCAGAAACCACAGCTGGCCCCTCTGAAGCAGCAGAGGAGGATAGCTGGCAAGTGTCTGTAACAGCAGTCTTCACACCTGGACCAGATAAGAAGGAAGAACTGCAAGCTGAAAGTCCTCCTGACTCACCCCCACCTGTGACTCATTTAAGGGAGCGACTGCAGCAAAACTTAGCAACCAGACGAAGAGAGGCCAAGCTACAAGGGAGACACTCAGCCAAAGCCTGGCCGATCATGCAGCTGGCTAATTGGTAGCAGCATTTAACACCACACTCTGGACAGTACTCTTCGTGGAAGCAACACGTTAGCTTCATGCTATTAGCATCCACTCTTGCACCTAGACCTTTGGTGTGTTCCTGGCTCCTGACCCCGGCTAGGATTTGGACTATGTTTCTGGTTAGTGATTTGGACTTGGCTCTGTGTTTCTGGCTCCTGACCCCGGCTTGGCCTTTTGGACTTTGCACTGTCTTCTTAGTTCCTGACCTTGGCCTGTTCTGGAGTCCCTTTGACTGGCACCCCAGCCCATGACAGAGTGTTCCGTGGCTGAGGCGCTGCAATAATGTGGATGCTTTACCATGGGATGTCTCCATGGGTAACCCGCAGCAGGGTGTGTTGTGTGGCTGATACGCCCGTCAACACTTTCAACCGGTTCACTTAGAGGTGCCACCATATCGCGCCAAGCTGCCAGTGTGACCAAGGCAAGTGTCTGCTCATTGGGAAGACATTCTAATACCCACTATGTTTTCTACTGCTATTTCTTGTTTGCTGGGAATTGGTTTCTGAGAGAAAGATCTTATGGATAATAGTATCAAGTGTGTTCCCATATGGTATGAAAACATGGTTTATTTTGCCGACTGTTAGTTGTAAAACTAGACTTTGATTCACTGACAAATCACTCAAGTCCTGGTTTGCTTCAACAAATGCTGGTTTCATTGCCTTTACTCAGGTCAGGCATCTCTGTAATTGATGTGACAGATGAGAAAACCAATCCTGCAGTGCAGGGTCACCTTTCTTAAGCTCAGAGCCATTTCCTTGCTATTTCTGAGCCATTCTCTAGGCCTTAGCTGGGCCTCTCTATTGTCTGAAGCAAAGCCATGTTAAGAATCATGCAGACATTTCTGGGTTTCATAAACTACAAAGACAGCACAAAGTCAGTACAAGGTCATGCTGGCCCTCCAGAAAGAAGAGCGAGAAGAGCGTCTTATTGTATTGTATCCTTTATGCTGAGCAAGAGATAGTGAGGAAACAGGTTTATCGAGTCTGAAGTTCATCCATTTATTACAATGGAGTAATCTTGCCCCAGAGGAGCAACCAATACCAAAGAAGATAAAACCCCAGAAGGATCTGTTCCATCCCATCCTCCCAAAACAGCTGCAACACACAGCAAACATACAATGAGCACGCAGGGAACATGCAGAGACACATGTCCTCAGCATTCTCAGGGTGATGTAGTGTAGGCATGGGAGGTTGGTTTGGACACCCCATAAAAGGCAGAGCCTTAAAGTAGCACAGAGTTGTCATCATTATCTCGTCAACCCTCTCCTTGGGGGTGGGGAGCTACTGCCAGCATCTGGGAAACCCAGGCCCCAATGAGGAGTGCTCCATAAGGACAGGTATACATAGCTTTCTCTGTGTGTGTTTCTCTGTGGCAGATACTTCCCTTTGGTTCCTTGCCTCTTGGGATGATTGAAGGTTTGCTACAGAGCTTTGCCTGTCCTGTTGTGGCTCAATAAACTGTGCTTCAACTGTGAACTTGTCTCCATGTTAACTGGGCTAAAAGGGTCAGTGGAAATCTCTTCAATAGTGCACAATCCTGCCCTCTCCTGTGAATGAGGACTGGCCCCCTCACCACAACAGAGGCAGCTGCAACTGACTTCCCCTTGGGTTGCAGTGTTGACTGGTGGGACTACCTGCTGCAGGCTACTCCTGCAAGGTGGGACAGCTCCAGAAAACACTCAAACCCAAAATCCCTTCTTAACATATTGGTGGAGAAAGCTCTCCTCTTAATAGATGGGTAGATGAGAGCATCATTGGGAGACAAACCAGAATTAGGAGAGCAATCCTAAAGAAGTCTATTCTTTCAGTGTGGAAAATTGTTTGGTGAGATATTTCATGTCGCACTCTATTGATCGTGTGAATTTTTAAAAAAAGTTAAAGGGACTCCTTCCCTTTGTTTTCCATTAGGTTTGTTTACATGAGTAATACATCACCCCGTAAGACAGTTGTGTGGCATATTAATCTTACAAGTCAACTGCACATGTAAACAAATCCATTAGCTGCTGAAGCCAATTATATGAGCCATCAGAAAGAATAAAGCATTGCAATTAAATGATCGGCTCATAAACATTAAATACCTGAGACACCAAAATCCACTGAGTGGTTTGCAAAAGTTTTTCTAATATTTTTAACAAAAAGGAGATTTTTAATAAATTTTAGGAGAAGCTGGTTGAAAAACAGCAATTATAATGCTTGTGATGTTTTTTGTAACAGATTGCAAAAGACTGGAAAAACAGCCACACCTAAGAATTTAAAATTACCTGACCACTAATTTATTACACTTGAAGACCTGGTGGCCAAATTCCGCTCTGAGGAAAGATAAGGCCAGTGCTGCAGTGTGGAGACTTCTCGACACCAGCATGAAAAAGGATAATTAAATAATAGTTTTGCTGTTTTTAGTAAATTACTTCATGACTATACAAAAGTGGCCTATAATGCCCTTGAGTGTAAAGGCTTGGTAGGGAAAATACAGAAAATAAAAGTTATCAATGAACTTTATTAAGAAGGAAAAACAATAACAACAGAAATTAAACTCTATATAGAAATACGTTAGATTTATTAATTTACCATTTGTCAAGCTTTGCAATGTTGGTTCTAGTAACATAACAAAATTATTGTTTATGTCCCGATTCCACAGCAATCTGCTGCTGAGTACCAATCTGCTGCTGAGCCCAATTCAGTGTGTTGGTTTAGTCCTTTAAAGCCCTACATTGCTGGGCCTGGGGTATCTGAAGGATGATCTTCTTCTATATGTTTCTGCCTAGGAATTAAGTTTGTGGGGAGATGTCATCCTGACTGTCCCACCAATTAAAGACACTTGTTGGATGAGTACACAAGAAAGGCCTTTTCAATGGCAGCCCCACAATTATGGAACAACCTCCCCAAGGTAGTGTGCCTGACCCCCTCATTGTCAATCTTCAGGGTTTTGATTGATTTAACTTTTATTACTAAGCTGAATTTTATTAAGTTGAAGAAAAACACCAAAGCATTCATGCTACCAAAATACAGTTGAAACAACATTCCTGAAGAGTTTAAAGACCATGTAAAGAATAGATTTGCATTACTAAGTTTATGTGAACATGAACCTGAAGAACTATGGATTGAAACCAGAGATATTATCAAGGAAGAATGACTATTCCTGTAGCCAAAATAAATGTAAAGCTTTGGTAGGTTACTGAAGCAAAAGTAAAAGGTGACAGAAATAGAATCAGAAGTCTAAATGCAGCATTCCAGCAACTGGGACATAGAGGCAAAGAGAACTATTACAAAACTGTTACAATTCCACAGAACCTGTAAAACGGAGTTGTTCCACCAAGCATTTGGTTGAGGTAGCAGGTGTCCAATTACATTGGCCTCCCCTGCTCCACCCCACTCCTTCTTGTTTTGCACTATGTCAACTTGTGCCATCAGTGATGGCTTTTAATTAATTAATTAATTAATTAATTAATTAATTTTGAGATTTCTATCCCACCCTACCCAGTGGCTCAGGGCAGCTAACAACAACATATAAATACTAAAACAATAAAATAATTTTACATACAATAAAAACTGGTGCTTCAATCTATACGATCTATACCATTTACAAAATGCTCGGCGACTTATTTGCTGCCTATGATCTTGATAATGAGAGCGTCCCAGCGCTTACACCCACTTGCCCAACACTCTGATCCATCTTAGGCACACATACAAGGCGCATCTGGGAGCTTTTATTAAATTGTCTGTTTGCCATATTGTGAGTTATGCTAACAGGGTTCTACAGGTTTTAATTGGAATTATGTTGGAATTGTTGTAATTGTTTTATTTTTTTATCATAACCCGCATTGAGCCTGCATGCAGGGGAGCGAGATAGAAATTCAATAAATAAAAAAATAAATAAATATTACAATAAGCAGTGTAAAGAAACAGAACAAAAAAGGAGGAACAAGAGATCTGTTTCACAAGATCCATGCAATCAAAGGGAAATTTAAAGCACAGTTAGGCATGCTGAAAGATCAGCATGGAAACAGATTAACTGAACAGGACAATTTTTTTTTTAAAGATGGGAACAATGCACTGAAGAACTATACAGAAGAGATGAAAAGATGACCGATTCCTTCCAAGAAGAATTCTTTAATGAAGTTGCAGTTTTAGAAAGTGAAGTGAAGGTGCACTCAAAGCAATTGGGAGAAAAGAATCACCACGAGTAGGTGGGATATCAATAGAGCTATTTTAAGCCATATAAACTGAGTCCATCAACTCTTAACAAGAATATGCCAGCAACTCTGGAAAACAAAACAATGGCCATAGACTGGAAAAAGTCAGTCTACATTCCGCTTCTGAAAAAAGGATATGTTAAAAACTGCAGCAACTATTGGAACTTTGCCTTTGTTATAAGATTTTGAGCATCAGTTTACCTGCATGAGAAAGAACAAAGATGGTTACCAAATATGGAATGTCAGATGTTGGATTCAGAAAAAGAAAGAGGCACTAGAGATCATATTGCAAATTTTCGTTGGTTACTGAAGCATACAAGATTAGTTCAGATGGAAATCGGCTTGTGTTTCATAGATTACAGCAAAGCTTTGGTCGAGAGAATAATGAAAAGTTATGACTGCTATTAAAAGAAATGGGTGTTCCACAACATCTGATTGTTTTGATGCACAACCTATATTCTAGACAACAGGCTACTGTTAAAACAGAATATGGAGGAACAGAATGGTTTCCAAGTGGCAAAGGTGTCAGACAAGGATGTATTTTATCTCCCTGTCTGTTCAATGCATATGCAGAACACATCATAAAAAAAACCAAAACTGGATTAGATTTAGATGAAGGTGGAGTGAAAATTGCTGGAAGGAACATTAACAATTTGAGATATGAAGATGACATCGCATTACTTGAAATGATTACTCATGAAGGTTAAAGCAAAAAGTGCTAAAGTAGGATTGTGGCTGAACATCAAGAACACAAAAGAAATGACCACAGAGGAATTAAGGTTCCTCTGTAGTTGACAGTGAAGAAACTGAAATTGTTCAAGATTTTCTTTTCCCTGGCTCTATCAGCAACTGAAAAGGAGACTGCAACCAAGAAATCAGGAGGAGACTGTGAAGGGCTAGAAAAGATCCTTAAGTGTATGGAAGTGTCACTGGTGACCAAGACCAAGATAACTCATACTGTAGTATACCCTGTTACTATGTATGTGTGTTAAATTGGACAATGAAGAAATCTGTCAGGAAGAAAGTGGATTCCTTTGAAATATGATGTTGGAGGAGAGTTTTACAGATACCATGGACCACCGAAAAGACATATAAGTGGGTTCTAGAGCAAATCAAGCCTGAACTCTCCCTAGAAACTAAAGTGACTGAACTGTACTTTGGTCACATTATGAAAAGACAAGAGACAATGAAAAAGACAATAATGCTAGGAAAAGTTGAAGTTGTGCAAGTCAGTGGACTGCAATAAGGAAGGCAAAATTATTCTTTTTTTCCTTCTGTCAATGAAAAGGCAAGCTCTATTGACAAAAGAGGCAAGCTGGGCAATATTGGCCGCGGTCACACTGGGGGAAAAGGTGCGGCTGAAGTGCGGCTTTTTTGAGCCGTATCAAAAGAGAAGCGAGGTGGCGGGATCAGACAGATCCCCCAAGCTGCCGTGCAATTGCTCCCCAGCATGATCAGATGCCGGGGGGAAGCCACAGATCTGTGAGTGAGGTGAGCATGCACAGTTCTACAGGGCCTCCGTATGCTGCAGGGAGACGGGCACGTCGGCGATCAGATATCCCGGCCCGTGCTGCACATCAACAGGTAGGTAGTACTCTTTTGGTGCTACCTTTTTGCGGCGGGTTCTCACCTGGAAGGGACGGATCAGGGACGGGTGCGCACTGCTTCCCAGATGTTGCGGTATGATCGCACCCACTTGATGCGCCCCCGATCCGTCCCTCCCACGGGGCAAATCCTCCCATGTGACTGGGGCCATTGTCCTCTTCTCTATCCTGACTGCAGTCCATTGACCCCTGTGGCAATTACTTCTGGGAATAAACTTTCCTGGGATCAGAAATGGCTGCTGGGGAGTGGAGAAGATCTGTAACCATCAGCACCTTCTGCGATGGATCAGTGGATCAAACCTATAATATTTTTAATAAAAAGAATAAATAACATGTAGTCTTATAAAATGGTATGGGTGGGAGGGGGCCACAGAAAATAAATGATAGCCCTGGAGCTGCATTTGAATTTTTGTTACTCTCAGGCATCAAGGGACATCCTAGACTTTTTTTTTTCATGCAGCAGGAGAGCCCCTAGCTCTCCTTGCATACAGCAAGTCCTAGGTTTGTGATCTGATACATCCATTTAAAGTACCTTAGATATCAGGTCTTGAGAAGAATGTAGCCTGATACTAGATAGCTCTTGCCAGGCCAAACAGACAGTACTGGGGTCGGTAGACCAATGGTTAGACTCAGTAAGACAAATTCATATAGGCATGGCAGTTTTATTTATATCAGCTCTTGAGCTATAAAAACTCAGTTTCCCAGTGTGAGCACGCACATGTTCCCTAGGGTGAATATATTCTTTTTGTATTTTGGGATGCAATAATCTCCTAACTTTTTACAGCTCATAAAAAGATTTGATTACTTAAAAGTAATGATGCCATTCTTAACAATAAGTATTGCATAAGCATCTAAAGCTGCTCTGACAATGGGTACGTTCAGATGCACCGTTTGATCTGGTGTCGTTACTGTTCAACCGATTTATGAGTGTTTAAAAATGGACCAACTAGGGTTCAACAATATAGTTCTAATTGATTTTCAAACTTTAAATGTTACAAGTGTGTTTAATTTTCATGAAACCATGGTGGCTATTGTTGTGGTCAAAGTTTTTCAGTAAACAAATTTCTTGTTCTTTGTTTGTAAAAGATAGCTATTCTTCTCACCACTATAACAGCACAAAAGCAAGCTAGAAAACTTTTTTTTAGATTCTTACCAATCAAGAGTAAACAGGAATGTTATTTCAGGCATTTGAAATATATGTCAAAACCAGCTAGAAAGCCATTCAATGCCATCTGGAGATTGTTTCAGAACAGAAACTTTTATTTAGCTGTATTTATTGAACTTGTCATGAGTTAGGAAAAAACAAGGTTTCCAGTTAGGCAGGACAATAATAGTCCATTGTATTCTACTTTCAGGACCAGCCTGACTGTACAACAATCCCAATAGCATTTACAGTGACAATGGCTTGAATCTAGATTAGGGATGGGCATGAACCGGCTCATTTTGGCCAATTTATGGTTCATGAATTGAAATTCGTGGCAGGTCAACCAGCACAAACTTTCAAGTAGTTCATGGAAGTTTGATACATTTCCAGACAGACTGTCTTGGCTGAAACAAAATGTTTACCAAACTTTAAAGCAAGGGGGTGGTGGAATTCTCCCTGCTTTGGAAACACTGTAGTCATGTCAGTTTCAAGAGCCCCCTTGCTGGCGTTTCTTTGTGTTCACTTCCATTTTCTTGCACAGAGCTTGTAAAATCCCACCCCCTCTTGCTTGGATTTGTGACTCTGTGCTTTGAGATCAGTCCTTTTCGGCTTGCAAGGCTAGTGGTGCTGGGTTCTGCTGGGCACTGTGATTGTACTGGTACTGCTGGGCTTGCAAAAATACCCCCTTGCTTGGATTGTGATTGAGCTAGCATTGCCACAATGGCACTAGTTTTTGCTGGGCACTAGTACATTGCACTGGTTCTGCTGGGCTTCCACCCCCCCCTTGGGTTGTGATTCTATGCTTGACATCGGCCCTGTTGAGCAAGGGCAACTGCTGGATGACCTTGGGCAAGCCATAGTTCTGACAAGAGCTGTCCTTGAAAGGGCAGCGCTCAGAGCTCTCTCAGCCCAACCTACCTCACAGGGTTTCTGTTGTGGGGACGGGAAGGGAAAGGAGGTTGTAAGCCCCTCTAAGACTCCGAGTGAAGGGTGGGGTATAAATCCAATCTCCTCCTCCTTCTTCTCCTTCTTCTCTGTTTTATCTCACATGCTGTTTATCTTCCCTGCCAGGATGGGGGGTGGCGTGGATGCTGGTGTGAATGGCTGCTTGAGCTTGCATAATACATATGAGGCCATGGGAAGTCGTATGATAGCTTCTCTCTTCACCTTGGAATGTAACTGTTAGTTTGCAGGTGTTGGGCTGGCCCTGAGGGTAGGCCTAGAGCTTTTGCAGGCTGACTGTGAACATTGATTGGGTGGCTTGCATAGGGTGGCTGTCCTGCTTTTTGTATAGGGTCGGAGCTGGCATCTGGTGGCAAGTTCTGACACAGAATCTGTCTGTGCTTGGAATATCTTTACCTCCAAACAAACAAATATTGCTGCTTCAAGAGTGTCATGAGAGTGATTGAGTCCAGAACTTGAGAGTACATTGCACTGGTTGCAAAAATGCCCCCCCTTCAGTTTCTACAGCAGAGATTCTCTGGTTTGACCTTAGTCCTGTTGGGTTTGCAGTGCCACAGTGGCACTGGTTTTGCTGGGCTTGCAAAAATGCCCCCCACCTTGAGTTTCAGCTGCATAGGTTCTCTGGGACTTTGATTCTGTTCTGCTGGGCTTCTATTGCCCTTACTTTTTTTGCTATTTCCTCTGCCTCCATTGGAAACAATGGAGGATGGGAGCACCTTCTTGGAGGGGCCATAAATCCAATTTTCACCAAACTTGGAAGGCAGGTAGAGGACAGTCAGCCGGATATCCCATTTAGTGTCTCTAGCATGCTGGAGGGGGGGGGAGATTCTACTGCATCACAAACTGAACTGGTTTGCTTGGCTCTTAAAAATGTGTGATGGTTTGTGGCTGATGAACTGGCATGCCATGAACCACAAACCAAAACAAATTGCATTTTCCTGGTTTGTGCCCATCCCTAATCTAAAGTAACATTGCCAGGGGTACAAGAACTTCAGTTCAGAGAGAATGATTTTCCTGCATCCTCTGTCCCACAGAACCCCCAAACGCCCCATGAAATCCCTGAAAGAAAAAAAAAATTGGGGGGGGGATTTCAGGTTCCTATGTGAAAATAATGATTTGTGGATAAAAATCTTTGCACTCAAGGAAATGATTATCTGTATACAGCCCAACATCTGAAGCAATATTATTGCTATTTAACAGATAATACTGAAGCTCATAGCTGTACTGAGTCAGAACCTCCCCATACCAACGAATTAGTTGGTACACGGGAATGAGCAAGGTAGAAGTAACTAAGAGTTTACCCAAATGAACTAAAATTGAGTTTTCACACCAGAAACACATTGACCCCATTGGGAACCAAAACCACCTGTTCCCTGCTGAGCTAGTAGATTCAGAATCACCCATCTGGGTAATCAGGCCAGGAGCGCCACCCTCCAGCAAGCTATCATGGTGGTGCAGAAAATCAGATGTGTGCCAGTGGTCACCACACTTCCCAGTTCAAAACTGTACCCCAAGAGGGTTTTTCCTTCATCCTTACTGTGTGGATACTGTGTGGGGGGCTGTGTTTGGGAATGTGTGGGTGAGTTGTAAGTTGTTGCAGAGTCCTGGCTGCCTGAGACAGGGTGTGAAAGCGTCATTGTTTGACTGTAAGTGAGTGACTAGGTGGATTTGCATAGCTGCTGGCCACACCCTCTGCTGAGGGGAAGCTTCTATTTAATGAAGCACCTAGCCAGAAGCAGAGCTGACCCAGCTGAGCTCTGAGAAGGAGCAGGAGATAGAGCTGCTAGAGGGGTGAGTGTTTTTTTTTTACTTTCAGCTGAGAGGGTACTGTTTGGGGGACTGTGTTTCGGAGTGTGTGGGTGAGTTGTGAGTTGTTGCAGAGTCCTGGCTGCCTGAGACAGGGTGTGAAAGCGTCATTGTTTGACTGTAAGTGAGTGACTAGGTGGATTTGCATAGCTGCTGGCCACACCCTCTGCTGAGGGGAAGCTTCTACTTAAGGCAGCACTTTGCCAGAGGCAGAAAGTGAGGCTCTTGGCCTGTGGCTCTTAGCCTAGGGACTCTTAGACTAGGGGCTCTATAAGAAGCCCAGGAAGAGCCAGAAAGCCAGGGCCCTAGTCTCCTTGGGTTCCCAGTAAGGTAAGTAGACTTCTACAAGGAAAACCACTTAAAGGGTTTTAAAGGGGGATTATGTATAATTATTGTTTTTAAAAGCAATTATGAAGCCAGAATGCCAGCAGGGGGTTGGGGGCTATCCAGTGTATTGCATGGAGTGTCACATGTATGACTATCTGCCCACTGGACAGAAGTCTTGGGTGTGTGCTTGGTGTAAGGAGCTCCTGGTTCTCAGGGAACGTGTGTACTCCCTTGAGGCCAAGGTGGCTGACCTGGAGAAGCAGAGACAGTCAGTCACATGGAGAAGACTCTCAGGGACTTGCTAGATAGGTCCCACTCTGGTTATGGCAGCCCCGCCAATGACAGGGAGCAGGAGGGTTGAGAGGGAACAGGGCACCGTGGTGAGGATAAGGGGAATGTGCCCTCAGAAGGGATCTCTTCTTCAGCTGGTGAACGGGTATCTTTTCGCACCAAGGAACCATCCCTGGGGAGGGAGGGAGGGGGGCTTTTGGTAGTTGGTGATTTGATCCTTAGGCAGGTAGACAGCCGGGTGGAAAAACCGCATACTGACCATATGGTGACTTGCCTGCCCGGTGCGAAGGTAGCGGACATTACACGTGTTCTAGATAGGCTGGTAGATAGTGCTGGGGAGAAGCCAGTGGTCGTGGTCCATTTTGGCACCAACAATGAGAGGAAATGCAGTTGCAAGGTCCTGGAGGAAAAATTTAGGCTGCTAGGCAGGAAACTCAAGGCCAAGACCTCCAAGGTAGCCTTCTCAGAACTGCTACCTGTTCCACATGCAGGGCCAGAGAGACAGGCACAGATCAGGAGTCTCAATGCATGGATGAGATGATGGTGTAGGGGGGAAGGGTTCAAGTTTGTTAGGCACTGGGATACTTTTTGGAACAAGAGGGAGCTGTACAGAAGAGATGGTCTCCACTTGTCCCAAGAAGGAACCAGGCTGCTGGCGCTTAAAATCAAAAAGGTGCCAGAGCAGATTTTAAACTGAATATAGGGGGAAAGCTGACAGGAGATGAAATGTCTCTGGTTCGGGATGGCTCATCTTGGAGAGATGAAGGGGTAGCTGTTGCTTTTCTACAGGGAGGTGGATTGTAATTGTCCATTGAGACTATGGCTAGTGATATGGACTGCCTGACAAGGTCTCGAGAGAGAGCAAGAGGAAGGTTGCAAGCTTAACATGTATGGGAAATTATAGGTGTTTCTATACAAATGCTAGAAGTGTCCGAGGTAAAATCGGGGAGTTGGAGTGCATGGTGTTTGGGGGAAAAATAGACATTGTTGGTATTTCAGAAACTTGGTGGGATAAGGAAAATCAGTGAGATACAGAGATTCCTGGTTATATATTATATCGGAGGGATGGAGGGGAAGGGTTGGAGGTGGGGTGGCTCTGTATGTCAGAGAGGGTATACAATCCAGTAAGGTTGAGAGAGAAAGTGAATTGGATTTGCTTCTGGAAATGCTATGGATTGAAATAGTGGGCCCAAAAGGAAGCTTAACACTGGGAGTTCGTTATCGCCCACCAGATCAAAAGATAGAGGAGGATTATAAAATGATAAATGAA
>NW_015172584.1:380184-409425 GCF_001447785.1 Gekko japonicus
AGAGACCTGAGTCAGATTGAGATGACCAGAGAGGAGGTCCTACGACTGATAGACAACTTAAAAATTGATAAATCATCAGGCCCGGATGGCATGCATGCAAGAGTTCTGAAAGAACTCAGATGTGAACTTGTGGATCTCCTGACAAAAATATGTAATCCTTCATTAAAATCTGCTTCCATTCCTGAGAACTGGAACGTCACTCCCATCTTTAAAAATGGTTCCAGAGGAGACCCGGGAAATTACAGGCCAGTCAGTCTGACTTCGATACCGGGTAAGTTGGTGGAAACTATTATTAAGGAAAGAATTAATAGGCACATAGATGAACAAAAACTATTGAGGCAGACTCAGCATGGGTTCTGTAAGGGAAAATCTTGTCTCACTAACCTGTTAGTGTTCTTTGAGGGAGTGAACAAACATGTGGACAAGAGGGACCCAATAGATGTTGTTTACCTTGACTTCCAGAAAGCTTTTGATAAAGTAAGCTCAATAGTCACGGGATAAAAGGACAAGTCCTTTTGTGGATCAAAAACTGGCTGATTAATAGGAAGGAGAGAGTGAGTATTAATGTGAAATTTTCTCAGTGGAGGGTGGTAAGCAGTGGGGTACCGCAGGGATCAGTACTTGGTCAGACGCTTTTTAACTTGTTTATTAATGATTTAGAGTTGGGAGTAAGCAGTGAAGTGGCTAAATTTGCAGATGACACAAAGTTGTTCAGGATGGTGAGAACCAGGGAAGATTGTGAGCCACTCCAAAGGGATCTGTTGAGGATGGGCGAGTAGGTGTCAACGTGGCAAATGGGGTTCAATGTGGCCAAAGTGCAAAGTGATGCACATTGGAGCAAAAAATCCTAACTATAAATACACGTTGATGGGGTCTGAAGTGGCAGAGACTGACCAAGAGAGAGATTCTTGGAGTCATAGTAGGTAACTCAATGAAAATGTCAAGACCGTGTGTGACTGCAATAAAAAAGGCCAACGCTATGCTGGGGATTATTAGGAAGAAAATTGAAAACAAATCAGCCAGTATCATAATGCCTTTGTATAAATCGATGGTACATCCTCATTTGGAGTACTGTGTACAGTTCTGGTCACCACACCTCGAAAAGGATATTATAGCTTTGGAAAAAGTGCAGAAAAGGGCAACTAGAATGATAAAAGGGTTGGAGCACTTTCCCTATGAAGAAAGGTTAAAGCGCTTGGGGCTCTTTAGCTTGGAGAAATGACGGCTGAGAGATGACATGATCGAGGTTTATAAGATTATGAATGGGATGGACCAGGTCGAGAAAGAAGTACTTTTCTCCCTTTCTCACAATACAAGAACTTGTGGGCTCTCCATGAAATTGCTGAGCAGAACAGATAAAAGGATATCATAGTGCTGCTATGACATCACCCCCATGCCCTTGTGCCCCAGTCTTCCACCAGATGCCAGTCGCTGGACTGGCAACCCTAACCACACTGAATTTTTAATTTCGGTTAATATCTTTATTCATTTATCTGTATCACTTGTTCATTCAAGGATTCTGGAAGCTTTTTAAAAACAATGTGTGAGGACAGCAGCACTCTTGTTAGCCAAATTGCCTTATTTTATTAATAAATGTGGAAATTATGAGTATTAATTGGCAATAGGCATTAAATATAGGATAATAGCCTGTGTATAAAGGAGTCAGAATTCCCAGGAGTAGATGCAGAGGCTGTATTGCTAGAGCAATGATTTCTTTACTAAGGGTTCTTCAAGCATACAAACAGAAAATCAATCATTCACACCCACAATACAGGACTAAGAATACAGAGTAGAAAATACAGAGATGTTTGCATGAGCAGGAGGTATCATTACCTGTCCAGTGAGAGGAGCTGACTCTGCAGTGAAAAATGGGATAAAAATAAGGAAAGGGGCTGTGAGTTGACCAGCAAAATACGTGGAAAAGTCCCAAACTGCGCAGGAATGGAACCAGCAAGATAGGGTAGGGTTAGGAGAGGCAAAGGCAAGAGGACAAACCCAGGGAGGGCTTTCCTTAAATACCTGAAAATATGACCTAAGGCAGAGGCTCATGTCGTCACCTGGTCCCTAGGAGATATTAGGAAACTTAAACTCTGAATGTGGCATAAAGGGATTAATGGCTGGGCGCAATTTTAAGTTTAATGGTCACCAGGGAGTGACACCTCTAGAGGAAGGGGATAAGACAAAGAAAAGGTTGCAGGATGAGTGCTTTGGATTAATTACCAGATGTTTTAATTAACATTGGATTAATGATCAGGCAGTTAGCCCCATATCTTACTCCCTGAGACCTAGCTACAGTCACCCATGCAATGATAACTTGCAGACTAGATTATTGTAACTCTCTCTACATGGGGCTGCCCTTGACTCTGCTCCAGAAGTTGCAGCTAGTGCAGAATGCAACAGCCTGGGTGTTGACAGCGATGCCTGTGTGGGCTCATATCCACCCAGTGCTGCGTGAACTGCTCTGGCTGCCTATTGAATTCCAGATCCGTTTCAAGGTGCTGGTGCTTACCTTTAAAGCCCTATATGGCCAGGGGCCAGCATACCTATAAGACCACCTCTCTCCATATGAGCCCCAGAGGGCACTGAGGTCCACAAACCAACATCTTTTAGTGGTCCCCGGCCCCAGCTTTTTTCACCAATCACCCATCAGTGGCCTGGTCCTGACTGGACATCTGATTAGATGCCAGACTGCTTTGACATCTGATCTCTCTGTTTATATGGTATCTGAATATATGATATTATGTGCAAATTGTTATTTTAACATTATTTTAATTGTATTATTTTAATTGTTGTAAACCGCCCTGAGCCCATTTGGGGAGGGCACTATATAAATCTAATAAATAAATAAATATTTGACAGTGGCATTCTCTTTTTTTTTATGCCCCCCGTAGGGAATCTTTTTATTTGCATTTTCTATAAACTACAAACTTCCGATAGAAATTTAACTTATATTTGAAGAACAATTACAATTACATTTTAAAGATGTTTGTAACAACATATTGGCCAATGGAGAAATTCCAGAATCATGGAAAGAAGCAATAATTTCATTAATTCATAAACAACATTCAGGATGAAAAATAAATTAAAAATTATTATAGACCGATTTCTTTATTAAATGTGGACTATAAAATTTTTTGCTTCAATATTAGCTGAAATATTTAATTTTTTAAATCAAATATAATACATAAAGACCAAGCTGGTTTTTTTGCCAAAAAGACAAATCAAGAATAATTTAAGATGTATTTTGGATGTAATATATTATTATGAAGCACACCCGGAAAAGCCATTGGCTCTGATATTCTTAGATGCAGAAAAGGCCTTTGATAATGTCAACTGGAACTTTATGTAGGAAGCTCTAAAAGAAGTGCAGGCTGGCGCCAACTTTGTAGAGATGATTCAGGCAATCTATAACAAACAAAAGGCTGCTGCAATGATCAATGGGGAACAGACACAACATATTGAAATTCAAAAAGTGACGAGACAGGGAGTTTAAGGGCCTGAAATTGAAAGGAGAAGAATACAAACTTTTAGCATTTGCTGATGATTTAGTATTTATTCTGGAGAATCCATTGGACTCTATTCATATTTTGAAACAAGAACTTGGAGACTATGGACTTGTAGCTGGCTTGAGAATAAATATTAATAAAACTAAGATATTGACTAAAAATATGGAAGAGGAGCGGGCAACTCAACTTACAAGAAACTTCAAGCTTTCAATTAAGAAGAAAATAAAATACTTAGGAATTATAATGACAAACAAATGAAGTTCATTACAAGATAATAATTATAAAGAACTGTTGAAGAAGACAAAACAGGATTTAGAGAAATTGAAAGATTTACAGATATCTTTGATGGGACGTATTGCAACAATTAAAATGAATATACTTCCAAAATGTTTCAACGTATTTTTATTTCAAACAATTCCTATCTTGCAAAACCAATTTTTTTAAAGAAACTAGAGCAAGTGATTTCAAAATTTATCTGGCAAGGTAAGAGACCCAGAATAAGATTGAAAGCTTAAAAGATTTAAAAGAAAGGGGGGGTTGTTAACGCTTGGACGTGTTTCTAATCTGTGTACATTTTGGCATTTCACATATATTTATTATGGTTTTCACGGTGTGTTATTTTGCTTCTTATATACCAAACATACTGCAGAAGAAGAAGAAAAAGAAGAAGAGGAAGAGGAGATACGTTAAAGATAAAAGAATTGGATTTCATAAAAAATCTTTTAGAGATTGAAAAGGTTATTATATCTACAGAGTTGAAGCTTATATGAAAACGTTATGTACTACTATTTGATGATTTGATGTTGGAAGAGATAGTGAAAGGGAATATGATTCAATGGGCACAGAATATTGGGCATAATATCAACTTAGAGCAGTGGGATCAAATATGAAAGAAAAATATTAAAATCACTAAAGCTATTCCGTACAAAGAAAATGTTTATAAAATGTTCTATAGATGGTATGTAACACCTGAAAGGTTAGCTATAATTGATTCAAAATGTTCTAATAAGTGTTGGAAATGTGAAAATAAGGTTGGCACATTTTACCATATGTGGTGGCATTGTGAAAAAAACTAAGAAATATTGGGTAATGGTTCATGAAGTTTTGCAAAAGGCGTTAGGTACAGTAGTGATTGCAAAAGGCATTAGGTACAGTAGTGATATTTATACCAGGGGTCTTATTGTTGAACATTTTACCTGAAAACTCTAACAAAGATGATTGTTATTTGATTGTTTATCTAACTACGGCGGCCAGAATCCTTTACGCAAAATATTGGAAATCAACGGAGACACCAACAAAGCGAGACTTTATAAATAAAGTCCTGGAGGCAGTGGAACTGGATAAATTGAGTTTATTGATAAAAGGTTTAACAGACTCTACATTCCAGAATACTTGTGTACGGTTTTATAAGTGGTATGATAATCACATGTAGGCAAGTTTATAATGGACAGATTATTCATTTATTAATTGAAAGTATATATTCCATTGAGGTAGAGATAGATGGTTGCTTCACACAGTACACAAGAATAGAGAACACTATTGATTAGGCATAAGCATGTTTGTTAAAAAGAATAATAACCCCCCATATATGTGTATATATTTGTATGCTTATTTTTTGTTTGTGTAAAATATGTGAATTTTAATAAAATTCTGCCTTTTGGGGCAGTTTTTTAAAAAAGGGTAGATACATTTGTTGCTTTAAGAATTTGATCTCTCACTTGTCTTCTAGAGAATCTTAAAATTCCTTCCCCAGGTAGATTAATTTTTTTTGTAAATTCCGGATATGATCTATATATTATATCTATTTCGCTTTGTCGAATATCCGCTTTTATATCTGCCATAGGTTCTAGTACATCCAACATAGTCTGTTTCAGATTCCCAGGTTTTTCTTCAGGAACACCTTGAAATCTTAAGACATAGCTTGCTCTCTCCATTTGTAGCTGTAACAGTTGAGACTCCTCTGTCAATCTCTTCTTTTCCATCACCTGTAATTGTTTTTTAAGCTTTTTAGTGTTGGTATCCACTTCTTTTACTTCTTGTTCAGTTTTGTCTGTTTTTTTTGGCTATTTCAGACAATTGCAATTGCTGTGCGTCGAATTTGCTGTGCAATGCTGTCACTTGTTCCAGCAGGGGTTGAAATGCTTCCATCAGAATCTTTTGTAACTCCGTAGTTGTGTCCTGTCTAGGGGCATGTAAAGGATCTTGTTGGCCCAATAAGTGTCTGAACTGGACCTGAATGGATGTTTTCTGGTATGAAATCTCCAAGACCACTTCATACAAGCAACTGATGCAACTATATCAAGTGATGAACGTGGATTTGTAAACTGGGCCTAAAAGCTCTTTGATCCATTGGTGGGAAAAAGTAGTGGCAGAAGAACCATTTTTATTGGATACACTTCTAAAATGTCTCCAAATGAAACATGTGAAGCTGTACCAAGAAAAACAGAAGATTGCCTCTCGTGGTTCTCGATGGTTCTCTCTCAGTATTGTTCTGCCATCCTGAGGTGAATGTTGATGCAGTTAAAAATTGCTGGGGGTGAGGAATTTGAGGACTTTTGCCAAACTAAAGGCTCTCTTTCTGGATTCAAAAAGGGTGACAGGCAAGATTTTGTGCCAAGCTTCATTTATCACATCTTTGCTTTGAAGGAAATTCTGTCCTTGACACTATGTGTGCTGGGTTTCTTAGTTTGACTGCCTCTTTAACTGGTGTAACAGTTTTTCTGCTTTTTCCTCTCCCATATTCTCTAAAACTGAGTACTGGAATTGGGAGGAAATCGGCTTCTTTCCTTGAATATTGTGTTACACCTTGGGGATGCTGAAGCTGAAAGAATTCAAAAGTAACCCAGAAGATAAGCCTTTACATTCCCTTTCCCCTCACTTTCTTATTTTTCTTCTTGTGGGAAACTTTCCTGATGCTGAGAAATGTTATTGCAAAAATAATATTTTTCCCCCTAGCATGTTGTAATTAGCTTTGGGATTTAACTAACAATCCCATAGAAGCGATTGCATGTTTGATTGGTATGTTGGTTGCCAACAGCAAATTCAGAACCAGTTTAGGTCAGACTGTTACTGCTTTGGTAGGGTTTGGCAGCAGAATGTTTTGTACATCAAAGAAATGACGTTAATGTATGAATGCCAATAGCTGTTTGTGTAACCATAGGCTATTATTCTGTGAAAAAAATTCATATGTCCCAATGCAGCAAAGATGATCATCATATGGAAACAGGGCTTCTGTGTATGGATTGTCCATCGGGTTGTGGTTCGGGGGGGGGGGGAGAGACAGCCTGCAGCTACTGATTCCAAAAAAGAACTGCCTTCTTCCCATCAGGAGTTAGCTCAATATTTATCATATTTTTGTAGGCAATATTTTTACTAAAATACCCCTGGATCAGGATACAATCTCCACAATACAATTTATTAGGATCAACCAAATGACACATAGCAGTGTGTGAGCTTTTGTGTTCAGTAGAATCCTTCATCAGGCTGGATGTTATTAAAAAAAATTAAAAAGGTATAAAAATAGAAAGGAAAATTAATCAGGTGGTGATGTTGAGTCCTGGTCATTCTGCTTCGAATGATGGTAGTTTCAAGTTACAGCCAGCTCTTTTGGGTAAGTGGCAATAAACTCCATAGGAATTAACAAAATCCAACAATTGTCTTTAAAACTGACTCAACCAGAGAGATTTAAAATCCATTTTCAGAAGAGAAAAAAACTCTGCCTTGGTCAGGGCGATGCTATAAAGGAAATTCTGCGTGAACAAGCTAACTGGCAAAGACAAGATGTGTTGGGGAGTTAGGGAATCACAGAAAATAATATTATGGAGAGAAAACAATTCACTGGAATTATTTAGGGTTAGGTGAAAATGAGAGGTGTAGAGTTTGACTGTCACTATGAGGACATATGGAACAACTGATTGGTTCAGCATAGGAAAAGGAGTACGACAAGGATGTATATTGTCACCTTGCTTATTTAATATATATGCAGAGTACATCATGCGAAATGCTGGCCTAGATGAATCACAAGCGGGAATTAAGATTGCTGGGGAAAAGATCAACAACCTCAGATTTGCAGACGATACCACTCTAATGGCAGAAAGTGAAGAGGACCTAAAGAGCCTCTTGCTCAGGGTAAAAGAGGAGAGCGCAAAAGTGGGCTTGAAGCGCAACATCCAAAAAACTAAGATCATGGCATCCGGCCCCATCACTCCTTGGCAAATAGAAGGGGAAGTCGTGGACGTAGTGACAGACTTCACGTTTTTGGGATCCCAGAGTTTGAGTTGTTGCAGAGTCCTGGCTGCTTGAGATAGGGTGAGAAAGCATCATTGTTTGACTGTAATTGAGTGCCTGCTGCTAGCCACACCCTCTACTGGGGAAGGCTTCTATTTAAGGCAGCACCTCGCCAGAGGAAGAGCTGACCCTGCTGAGCTCTGAGAAGCAGCAAAAGATAAAGCTGCTTTAGGGGTGAGTGTTTTTTTAATTTGCTTTCAGCTGAGGTGATTTAGCTGAGGGTACTGTGTGGGTGGACTGTGTTGGGGAGTATGTGTGTGAGTTTTGAGTTGATGCAGAGTCCTGGCTGCTTGAGATAGGGTGAGAAAGGGTCATTGTTTGACTGTAATTGAGTGCCTGGGTGAATTTGAATAGCTGCTGGCTCTTGACCTGTGGCTCTTAGCTCTGTAGCTCTGTAACAAGCCCAGGAAGAGCCAGAAAGCCAGGGGCCTAGTCCCCTTGGGTTCCCAGTAAGGTAAATAGACTTCTACAAGGAGAATAACATAAATACAAAGGATATTAAAAGGGCGGGTTATATATAATAATTACTTTAAAAGCAAATATAAAGGCAGAATGCCAGCAAGGGGTTATTCAGTTTAAAAACTGCTCTGCCACATTTTTGATTTTAAATGCCAGCAGCCTGGTTCCTTCTCTGGACAAATGGAGACTGTCTCTTTTGTACACCTCCCAGTGCCTAATGAATCCTTCCTCCCTACATCATTGTCTCATCCACGCATTGATATTCCTGATCTGTGCCAGTAACTCCGGCCCTGTGCACAGAACAGGTAGCACTGCTGAGAAGGCTATCTTGGAGGTTCTGTGCTTGAGTTTCCTGCCTAGCAGCCTAAATTTTTCTTCCATGACCTAATGACTGCATTTCCCCACATTGTTGGTGCCAACATGAACCATGACCACTGGCTCCTCCCCAGCACTGTTTACCAGCCTATCTAGAACACGCGTAATGTCCGCTACCTTCGCACCAGGCAGGCAAGTCACCATGCGGTCAGTACGCGGGCTTGCCACCCAGCTGTCTACCTGCCTCAAAAGTACTGAGACTTTTTAGTGATTTCAGCTCTCATACTTTATTTCCAGTCAAGAACAAGACAAGTTTACCTGGCTCGCAGGCTGGTTTATATGTGCAACAATCCCACACCCAAAACACCCTTCCACACTAGTGATAGGCTATTTACATTGGCTGAGAGTCCTATGGGCTCTCGGCCGGGAGCCTAGCCCACTGATTGGCGCGGGTTAGGATCCACTTGGGCCATTGTATCTGAGAGCAAAGCTTGGGCGCTTCACATGACCGCATGGAGAGCTCGTCTCACACGTGGTCAGAGATGGATACATTACACTGCTTAAGGATCAAATCACCAACTACCAAGAGCCCTTCTCCCTCTCTGCCCAGGGATGGTTCCTCGGTGCAAAAGGATACCTGTTCACAAGCTGAAGAAGAGGTCCATTCTGAGGGCACATTCCCCTTATCCTCACCACGGTGTCCTGTTTCCTTTCAACCCTCATGTTCCCTGACATTTTCAGAGTGGGACATACCTAGCAAGTCCCCAAGAGTCTTCGCCGTGCACCTAACTGACTGTCTCTGCTTCTCCATGTCAGCCACCTTGGCCTCAAGGGTGCAAACTCATTCCCTGAGAACCAGGAGCTCCTTGCACTGGGCTCACACCCAAGACTTCTGTCCAGTGGGCAGATAGTCATACATGTGACACTCCGTGCAAAAAACTGGATAGCCCCCAACCCCCTGCTGGCATTCTGGCTTCATAATTGCTTTTTAAAAATATATATATAACCCCCCTTTAAAAACCCTTCATATTTATGTGGTTCTCCTTGTAGAAGTCTACTTACCTTACTGGGAACACAAGGAGACTAGGGCCCTGGCTTTCTGATCCTTCCTGGGCTTCTTACAGAGCCCCTAGTCTAAGAATCCCTAAGCTAAGATCCACAAGTGCAGCCTTAAATAGAAGGTGCATCCTTAAATAGAAGCCTTACCCAGCAGAAGGCAGGGCCAGCAGGTATTCAAATTGCACACAGGCAATCCAATTACAGTGAAACAACCACCCTTTCTCACCCTTTCTCAAGCTGCCAGGATTCTGCAACAACTTAAAACCCCACACCTTACATTACATCCTGAATGCCCTACATTTCATATTGCTATTTCAGTGTTTATTTATTATCACATTTATACCCCGCCCTCCCCGCAAAGCAGGCTCAGGGCAGCTTCCAACACGACATATATACAGCTTAAAAACACAATTATTAAAAACACTACAAATCAACAAGTTCTTCAACAAATAACTCAGACCTCAGAGAATGGGTATTTAAGCATGATACTCTGTTAGATAGACACTCAATTTTAAAATCACAGTCTGCTACCTGGTTTAAATCATTTAAGAATGATCATTTTAGATCACCTTACCTGGTTAATATAGATAATCATAACCTTAGAGCAGCTTTTACATCTCTGCGCTTTGAATCAATGCCCACAGCCGTACTGGTCGGCTGCTATAGTAGAACACCCAAGGCACAGCGTTTATGTATTTGTGGCTCTTCTGCTATTGAGGATCTCTCCCATTACATTTTTGATTGCCCATTGTATTCCCAGCCTACGTCAAAATTTTTATCTGGTATTTTACCAGTTTTAAGCTTTTACTCAGTCCCAGAGAAGATTATATTTTTGCTAGCCGATGCCAATGCCGATGTATCCAATAAAATGGCTGTATTTGCCTTGGCTGCAAGGAAAATACGGGCCAGCGCTGTTCCTAGCTAATACTGATTTTAGTGGGTATGTTGTGAATTAATTAACTGTTTATAACCTCGGTTTTATGGATTTACAGTGTTTTAGACTGTATCTTATTTTATACAATTTTCTATGTTTTATTGCATTCTTCTCTGTTTGTGGTTAGCCTATGGCTAAATATAATAAAAACCTTCTCTCTTCTCTCAACAAGCATAAAGTGCTGGCAGCAATTAAAAGTCACTTAAATGACACGTTTTCAATGGATTTCCATTTCCCAATGTTCTAATGTGTTTTTCTGCTCGTCGTTTCCTTAAGGCAACTACTTGATGGTGGCTCGTGGGCCAGGTGCCGCAACAGTCGGGCGGCGGCCCCTAATTGAATGCCTGGCGGAAGAGCTCCGTCTTACAGGCCCTGCGGAACTGTGAGAGGTCTAGAAGGGCCCTGATCTCCTCTAGGAGCTCATTGCACCAGGTAGGGGTCGCCACCAAAAAGGCCCCGGCCTTAGTGGCTGCTAGCCTGGCCTCCCTCGGGCCAGGGAGGGTCAACCGATTTTGAGACTCAGACTGTAGTGCTCTCTGGGGTATATATGGGGAAAGGCAGTCCCGTAGGTATGTCGGACCCTGGCCATAAAGGGCTTTAAAGGTAAGAACCAGCACCTTGAAGCGAATTCAGTATGCTATAGGCAGCCAGTGCAGTGTCCTCAGCGCAGGCTGGATGTGCTCCCATCTAGGGAGACCCAACAACAGCCTGGCCGCGGCATTCTACACTAGCTGCAGCTTCCGAATCCGTGACAAGGGAAGCCCCATGTAGAGAGAGTTACAGTAGTCTAGTCTCGAGGTGACCATCACATGGATCACTGTAGCCAGGTCAGCGCGGTCGAGGAAGGGAACCAACTGCCTAATCAGCCTGAGATGATAAAAGGCCGACTTAGCAGTGGCCGCTACCTGGGCCTCCATAGTAAGGGAGGGATCCAGGTGCACTCCCAAACTCCGAACCTCCGGGGCTGGGACCAATGGAACCCCCTCGAAGGTCGGAACCCCCGAACTGCCCCAACTCAAGCACCTTGACTTCACTGGATTCAACCTCAGCCGACTCAGCCTAAGTCAACCAGCCACGGCCTGTTCAAGGGACCTATTATATACCAAACAGGAGATTGCCTAACTACAGGTTTGAGGATTTTAAAACCAGTGGCATGTATCTGAACACACATTTCCTTCAATGTAACAGTATTTCCATCTGTGTGAGAGAGTGCAATAAATTCTGCTGATTTTTCCTTCCTGTGCAGACCCTCACTTCATCCCCTATGCTGTTCCTGAGGGTCTACTGACCCGTCAGGAATGCAGTTTCAGAAGGCTCAGTAGGCTGTAGTGGGATGGGGAAGCAGGAAAGTCCCACTCAGCAAAGTCTGCAGATAGTTAAAATCAGTGGCATGTGTCTGAACACACAGCTCCTTCAATGGAACAGCATTTCCATCAGTGAGAGAGAGGGCAATGAATTCTGCTGTGCCAATATGCACAGCTCTGAATACATTCCAGGGAAGAGGCATGTAAATGGGTTCCTTCACTGCTCCCACCAAACACAGTTTTAGCTATAAAAGCCAAATTCAGGGAAATTCAAAGGGCTGGATCTGCTCTGCTAAATTTAATCCAATTGATCACAAGTTACAATGAATGCCAGTACAATTTGTGTACAGTGTACACTTGATTTTTCCCTTTATACACGCATTGAGTAATTTGCATGCTACAGTCAACAAATGTACAGTGGAACCTCTGATTTATACCTTACATTATCAGTTTAATTTGTATATAGAACATGTATTGGCTCTGTCTTACAAACTATTGTACTTGCATACACGCAGGCTGTACTTGTGCTCAGTGTAACATATGAACAAGGCTATAATGGAAGGGAGTCACTGGACCCAATCCCTGAAATCAGACCTGTCTTTTAGGATAGTAAGCATCAGTGTCATTGCATGAACTAAACTGCACTTCCATGGATCTCAGCAGGTGTCTGAAATATGGATAAACCAATGTTCCCTGTTTAGTTTTTTTCTTGTTCAGTGGTTTTAGTTTTTCATTTTTATTGCTCGATTAGTAGATTCATTATTATTGTGCCTGTATTTTGCATGTTTTTTTTCTAAATACAAAATCTATATGGCTATATATATATGTATGCCATTCATATCAAATGTATAATGCTGTTTTATCAATACACAGAACTTTGAAACGTGCATATATTTTATAGGAAAAATATTTGGTACAAGCGAAAAAGAAAAAGGCATAAAAGTGAAGAATTTGCGCAAGGGGAAAACACCAGTAAAATGGGGACTTTCAGTTTGGAATGGTAGGGATGAGAAATTCAGAATCCTCTGAGGTGACATCTGAGGCTGCATAAAAACAGAGCAAGATCATAAATACCAGTCAGGCATTTCCGTTTAAAAAAAAAACAAAAGCCAGTCTTGTTTTCAGAACTGTGATGGATTTTACAAACACCAGAAGTGGAGGTTATTTTGTTAGACATTTGAAACCTGTGCTTATATCTGGTTCTGACTTGTCATTTTCAAGTTCAAGAGCAGTTGCAGAAACGCCTACTCCAGTTCCCACAGGGTTTCAGAAGTGATAAAAAAAATCTTAACCTAAAAGTGAGGAGAACCCCTCATCATTATTCTTTACTATACCTTGAGGGTTTCAGTGTTATGAAAATGAAGCCCCTTCAAGAGAGAGAGAAAAAAACTCTACTTTGTTTTGGTGTCTTCCTGAACCTGTTTGTCTGGCTTACTCATTTGTTAACATTGATCAGCTCCCGTGACCCTTTTCTTTTGACCCTTTTCTTTTGAGTAATCCCTGAAGTAGTTTTTGTTCTTGTGTCAAATCTTTCTCTCCAAACATTCCAAAATGTATTCTCTCTCCGTACATCACAGTGTCTTTTTGTGTGATTGTGAACCACTCCTTTTAGTCTTGAACATGTCAAATCTTTTTTTATAGTTTTTCTTCTTTTTCCTGATGATTTCCTCCTTTTGTGTCTGAATAGAACTTTCTGAGACCAAGACACAAATATGTCAGATATTATTAACTTGGCTTTTTAAGAACAATTTCTAGAAAGCAGGTATTCTATATAGAGCCCAAGTACTTGTTTTAACAAGTACTGCTTGAGGTTGCAGATTTGATTCAACTCCACTTGAGCTAATAATATTTAGCATTTTTATAGCACTTCCAGTGTTTAAGCACATCACATATATTACCACAAAAGGCCACTATTATTACCTTCCTTCTTGCAGATGGGGGGGGGGGTATGTGTCTAGGACCGATCCAGTGGCTTCTTTGAATCATCATGTAAGTTCATAGCGGAGATGTGAACCAGCAATCTCCTGGTCAGTAGAGTTGCCAGAGCTGTGCTGGAGGTGGGGATCTCCCAGGCCCTGTCCTCGCCGCCAGTCAACTGGCTAGGATCAGGAGGGAGGCAAAGGTTATGTCACCAGCAACGTGGCGACATCACTCCCAGCATGAATCAGAATTGACGTCATTATGCTGGTGATGTCACAGTGACATTCTGGTATCTGGGGAAAAAACTTTATGGTAGGAGCCATTTTTACCATAGAGTTTTTGCCAAAATACCAGAGTGTTGCCGAGATGTCACAATGTAATGATGTCACTTTTGGTACGTGTCAGAAGTGATATTACCACATCACCAGCGACCTAGTCTGGGCCTCCCTCTGGCTCTTGGTAAGTCGCCCCCTGCCAGTTACCAGGAGGGACCTGGGAACCCTATTGGTCAGGGGCAGGGCTTTGGCTGCATATATCAAAAACTGGCTCATTCTGAATATGATCTGGCCTCTCTTTTTGAATGACCACAGCACATGAGCAAATCCAGCAGTAATATATGTTTTAGCCAGTGGCTGGCACTCTGTTGCCACTTCCTTCTTTGCATCCATATGGTGTCAAATGAAGCATTTCCCAGTCAATTGTCTGAGATGGGCCACTTCAATCTTAGATTTTCTCAGTGGCAGCAGGAGGAGGTGGTGGCAGCAACCAATTCATGGCTGTAGTGTATGTATAAGTATTGGATTTGCTATAATTGTGATACATGGAAAAAACATGACCATCACATACAAAGCCCTTTATAGCATTGAACCCAAATATCTGTAAGACCACCTCTCTCTCTATGCACCACCACAACAGCTTCAGTCATCTGAGATTTCTGATTGGTTCTACAACTGTAATCCTATTTCATAGTTTATTGAATAGTCTATTCTGGCATTTATATAGACCCACTCTGTGTAATCCTCCTTGAATCCAAGTAGGAAAGGTGGACTACAAATAACGTAAATAAAAAAATAAAAGAAAAATTTCTGGAAAGCTGGCATCACAGCAGTGGAGTGGAAAGCTGGCATCACAGCAGAGCACATCCACTGTTGCCATAGGCAAAACTCTATGCTTTTACCATACAAATCCTAGAGCATCTTGTTTGAAAAGTACTGGGTTTGCCGCATGGAAGACTCGGACGACGACATGCGGTTGCACACGTTTATTCGTACTTAACATAAAAGAACACACAACGGCCCTGCAAGGCCAACTATATACACACCCGGCCCAGCGCCCCCCACTCCCATTGGAGGGTTTGAATTACCCGCCAATGAGCCTATTGGTCGGCACGAGGGGGAACTAGGATCCGAGGTCCCTATTGTTCTGTGGAGCCAAGCTCCTCTCTTTCCTGCGGGCCCCTTGTGGCGGCTCCCGGCACTAACAATGTTATTGTCCCATTGGAAAAGTGATGTCATTTCCAGGCAGGGCTTTTTTTCCTGGGGGGAGCACACTGAAATGGAGTTCTGGAACCTCTTCAACAAAATTATTTTTAAAATATTTAAAAGTTCATGAGTCTTCAGTATACAGATTGAAAATTTCATTTCCCTCTTGATAGTTCCGGCACCCCCCCCAAAAAAAGCCCTGCTTCCAGGTGTTCAACAAAAATGACATCACACACATTGGCGGGGGGGACAGTGGGAGGGCTTCTAGTGTCCTGGCCCCACTGGTGGACCTCCTGATGGCACCTGGTATTTTTGGCCACTATATGACAGAGTGTTGGACTGGATGGGCTATTGGCCTGATCCAACATTGGCTTCTCTTGTTCTATGTTCACCATTGGCATGATGTCATTCCCCCTCCCCTCCCTACCCCACCCTCTCCCTCTCCTGCTGGTAGCTCTAGCTGTGATATATCTTTATACTACACTCCTTGAATCATGATAAGCCTTTAATTCTACATCAACCTCTGCCATTGAATTGTATTTAAACATTATCATTAACAAATGAAGGGAAAAAAGCTGTAAAAATTAGAACTAATCTTGTTATCTAATAAGATAACATTTGGGATAATAAGATAACATCAATATATAGCAGAATCAAAACAGCTTCTGACAATATTATGGCTTTCAGTTGGTTGGGTGGAAAATAAATTATGGGGTAATAAATTATGCAATGTCTTGGAGACTGCTCACTAAATGTCTTTTGACTCTAAATGCTAGGTATTAGGTTTGGAAGTAAATGTGATTTATGGCTGTGTTGCTGATATACAGTCAGGGACCTAACCACCAGGCCCTGCCGTCTCTGCTCCAGTCAAAGCTTACTCTTTGAAGTCCAGAGTAGTTTTTACCCACAATTTTCCCTTTCCTCACGCAAAAGAGACACCTCCTCATTTCAAGTGGCCACAGTGTTCCCCTTCAGTATGCACAGCACAGTGTGTGAGTTGTGTTCTACTTGGAAGTCCCAGCCAATGGAAAATGCTGTGGCTTCCTTGTTAAGTGCCTGTGTGCACTGCAACCCCATTCAGCCAGTAAGCTGGGAATATACATCAGTTCTTTTGTGTCACACTTCCCCTTTGGGGCCAAATCTACAGAAGTCATGCTGTGGAGATGTGAGAGCAATACTTGGAGACACTCCTGTGATTAACCAGAAACAATTTATAAACAAACACAGGTTTTGTAGAAGGTTCTACAGGCATATGCAACTAACAAATAGAGTTGCCAATGTAAAGTATTTTGCCTGCCCGCTGGATTTTTTTTTTTTTGCCTCAAATCCCTTATTAGGTATTTTAGAAGCAATCCTAAAGTCTACTCCGAAGCAGCTGTGTTTCATAGTCACTAGAGTGTTGGACTAGAATCTGAGACAACTAGCTTTGAACCCCTACTCTCCTATGGAAGATCACCAGGTTGCTTTGGAGTTGTCACAATCTCTTAGCCTAATTTACCTCCCAGGGTAGTTGTCAGGATAGTGGAGGAGAGGAGAGTGGTGTGCTAAACCACTTTTTATCCCATTTTATTAAATGGACCTTACTCCCAGGAAAGTGTTGTTAGGAGTCTTTGCTGAATAAGCCAACTGTTCTCTAACCTACTAAAAACTCACCAAAAATTTGCCAGCCTTCCCCCGCTCTGTCAAGCCTACTCAGCTCCACCCCAACTTATAGCAAACAAATCAAGCTATGCTTGTACCACTCTGATCTGCCCTTTTCACGCTTTGGTTTCATCTAGGGTTGCCTAATTCCTGGAAATTTAGAGTTAGTGCCCACCAATGTTCCCTCTAAGCTGTGGAGTCTTGTGAGCAGAAATGCTACTTTGTGAGCTGCTGGCATTAAAGTTGTGAGCAAGCAATTTGGCTACTGCATAAATCAGTTTGCTCTGGAGCCCTCCTTCCTGAGCTAAGGCAAAAATGTGTGAGCTGGTGGCTAAAAAACTGTGAGCTAACTCACACTAACTCAGCTTAGAGGGAACACTGGTGCCCACAGAGGACAGAGTTTGTGGAGGCAAGGGAGCTCAGTGAGGATGCATCTAGGACTTCTGAAATGTCAGTCTAGGCCTACACAAGGAGAACAGCAGCCCTGGTGAAACAGGAACAATTCACCTATTTCCATGTTAAATCAGTATGTCCATACATCAGAACATATAAGAGTCACCTTTTTGATCTGTGGGAAAAGTCTTGTAAACAAGAAGTATAATGAATATTCGCAGATATTCAAGATTTGGTGGATTTGAGGGTTTTGCAATCAAATTTTTGACTGAGCTATTTCCTAGCAAATGTTTAATTTGTATTTTTTAAAAATAATAATGTTGGGCACATGCTGTAAAAAAGGGAAGATGCACTACATAATATATAAGTGGGTGGATTCAATGCATTCATAAATAGCGTGACTTTGTAGAAGTGATGTTTACCTCATTCCTTAAAGGTTTCGTGTACCCCAGGGGCTGGGCCAGAGGCATTGCTTTGCTAGGAGCAAGGGTGGCTCCCGGGGGAGGCTGAGTACCTTCCTGAAAATTTTGGAGGGGGCTGAAGCCCTGCCGCCCCCACGAAGATTACGCCTATGCCCCTGATAAGTTGCAGCTGAAGGGTATGTGTATGCCATGTGGCATGGAGGGGGTGCAGCAAAAAAAGGAACTGAATGACGGTGATCCCCCCACAGACACTTGTGTGAGTGGAGTTTATAGCTTCATTTAAGCAAGTATGATGGAGGCTATTTCAGAAGGCTTCTGGGATAAGGCAGTAAAATTGCTTAGGGTTACCAGCCTCCAGTTGGGGGCTGGAGATCTCCCTCTGTTACAACTGATCTCCAGGTGACAGAGATCAGTGCAGCTGGAGAAAATGGCCGCTTTGGAAGGTGGACTCGATGGCATTAGGCCCCAAACCCCGCCTTCCTCAAGCTCCACCCCCAAAATCTCTAGGTATTTCCCAAGCCAGAGCTGGCAACCCTAACTCATCATGGAAGCATTGGATTCAGCTCACTAGATTACACTGGATTTTCATGACTTGATTTTCAATAAGAAAAGTGCACTTTCCAAGAGCTTCAGTTTTTGGCAAATGTCCAATGCTGCATCTCAGTACATCTGCTTAAGTTTCAAAATTACTACTCTTAAATGGTTTGCAATAAAATTTCCATCATGCTCCAGATTTTTTGTCAGTTTTATGCTACCCCTGATCTGGATAGGCCTTCAGTTTTCCCTTCTTTCCTCCCTCTGACAGCCTCTCCCTGAGAAAAGTCTGACTAAGTTGCAGAAGTCACGCAATAGTAAGTTGCCTGGCAGTGGCTATTCCTCAGTCTGGTTAAGTAGGATAGCCTCCAGGTGGGACCTGGGGATCCCTTAGAATTACAGCTCATGTCCAGACTACAAAGATTAGTTGCCCTGGATAAAATGGACGGTTTGGAGGGTGGACTCTGTGGCATTGTACCCCAATGAGGCTTTATACTATTGGTTGTTTTGTTTTCAATACTCTTTCCTAATAATGCCCAGCAAGAATTTGACTTTTTTTGCACTGTGGCAGACTGGGCTGACATTTTCAACTATCTGCTATGATCCCAAGGTCTATTTCTCTCTTAGTAGTAGAGAGCCTTGCAATGTAGTCTAGCAAGCGTTCAGTCAGCTTTAAAGCTGCAGGTGTTGTTTCTAATATTTGGAGGAGGTTTTTATTCCCCCATTGGGGGGGGGGGGTTCAGATTTTTCTGCAGACCTGTGTGGCTGCCCTCAGATTTGTACAGAACCCTTTCCCCAACAGCCCCCCAGTGTGTGGATCTTTTGAGCCACACTCTGTGACTTGGTTTGGAATTAGATTGTTCTGCAAAAAAAGGCCACTGTAATACATACAACAAAATGCAGCAAAACTGGATTATAAAATCAGAGAATAATGACATATGAGCAGTATAATATATCTAAGAAACAATATAATATTTTAAAAGCTGGTTTAAAATGTTCACAAACATCAAAACTATAACCCTATCATCTTTATAAAAAGTGCCGTCCTGAATAAAGGAATATCAGAGGTGACTTCATGTTTTCTCACAGCGCCATGGTCTACTGTTGGCCTAGCTATGTCAGCTTCCTGCCTGAGGAATCCAGACTAAGTGGAATCAGTCCCACCTGACCCGGTAAGCATGGATCTTTGGACCCTGGCCATTCTGTTCACTGAGTGAACATGGCAAAGAAATAAATTTCTTTGGCCCCTTTCACACGGAAGGTTTTGGCCCGGGAGAGGGACAGATCGGGGGTGCAGCAAACGGGCGCGATCTTACCGCAACATCTGGGAAGCGGCGCGCACCCGTCCCCGATCCATCCCTAAAGCCAGAAAACCCGCTGCAAAAAAGAACGACCTACAGAGGAGGACTTACCTGGAACGCCGCATCAAGTGTGGCCGTGGGATCGCTGGCGCGCCCGTCATCCAGAGCAATCCAGGCTCCCGGCCGAACTGCGCATGCGCACACATGTGCAGTTTGGCTGCTGTGCTCTTCCTTCAGTGGCTTCCCCCCCCCGCATCTGATTGTGCCGAGGAGGCACTGTGCGGCGGCTCAGGGGATTTATGTGATCCCGCCGCCGCGTGTCTCTTTTGGTGCGGCTTTCAAAAGCCACACTTTGCCCGTGCTCTCCCCCTCCCCGTGTGGCAGGGGCCTTTGTCGACTTTTCTTAAGGTTGATTACACTTTCCTCTACAAAACAGTTTGACATTTTCAGTGGTTATATGGAAGCTAGTGCTTAATTGTAATGTGTGTGTGTGCATTAAAATGAAAAATATAACCATCAACCTCTTCTACTGTGTGCAAAGTTTATGACTGACCAAGGTATACTGCAAGCTGCCATCCAGTGTCAAGTTCTACTGGAAATTCAACTTTATGCAAGTCCAAATATTAGTACAGGAAAAAAAGATAAACATAGCAAATGAGTAATACCGGATTAACCCTGGGTTAAAGCATTCCTATAATCCTTTTACCAACTTCACATTAGACCTATACTTTTGTCTTGATTTTATAGTGTGATTTTTAAAAAGTAAAATAGTTATTTCAGGAAATTTGTAAAGTAACATTTAATTGGGCAGGGGAGAGAAACCAATCCTCCTCAATGTCATATATCTGTCAATTACTTTACTATCACAGAGTCCAAAGCAGAGAATGGCTCATTATGGCAGGTCACCACCTTTGACATATCTAACCCTACAGAAATGAACTTTTTAGTAATGTGCCTAAATTGAAAAGCAGTTTAATTTATGTTCTCACTAGATTCATGGCTCCACTGCCTAATGTATGACGGATTTGTATGCCAGCATTGCTCCCCTGGTGAGGAATATGAAATAGCTGAATCATATATTAGAATGGATGGAAAGAGTCAGCCAAAGACCGCAGTGTAGTTAGATGTGTTAGGGCTTTAGCAACTCAGTAATGATTTACATAATGTTCCTACTTATACGAAACCAAGGCATGATTCATATCTCAGGAATCTTTATAAGATCTGTGGAAGCTTAGCATTTGAATTAATGCTCCACTTTCTGGGTGTATGCACCAAGCAAGCAGTATGTTGTGTTCTTCAAACAAGCTATGCTGCTGCTCCTTTATGATTACTACAGGAAGAAATAACATTCCTAGTTTATGGAAGAATCTGAAGAAACTAACTAAAGCAGGAATCCCTAACTCTCTTGAGCCTGCAGTCACCTTTGGAATTTTGAGAGGGCGTAGTCAGCACTAACCCAAAATGGCCGACACAAGACCTCCTTCCTCACAATGCAAAAGAATCATGAAAGGGGAATAAAAATGAATGAAGGGAAGCCCAAGTGGGGCAGGGAAACACATCACTAAATTATTAAAACCAGAGCTAAAATACATACATAGGCATAAAAACAATTAAAGCATTGGGCAGAAATAGGATTGCCACAGACCCTGGTCAAGGACATTGCCTGGTTTTGAAGGCAAAAAACCATAGAGTTTTGCCCAAAAACTAGAGCATCACCCCTCTGATGTTGGCGCTGTGATTGTGTTACTTCCAAATGATGTTGTTGCACTGCGTGTGCTTTGCACATGGTGCAGAAGATAAGAACATAAGAGACGCCAATGTTGGATCAGGCCAAAGGCCCATCTAGTCCAACATTCTGTCACAGGTGCCATCAGGAGGTCTACCAGTGGGGCCAGGACATTAGAAGCCCTCCCACTGTTTAACCCCCCAAGCACCAAGATGACAGAGCATCCCTTGCCCCAGAGCCCCTATCTATACCTTGTGGCTAATAGCCACGAATGGGCCTCTGCTCCATATGCTTATTTAATTCCCTTTTGAAGCCACCCATGCTTGTAGCTGTCACCACTTCCTGTGGCAGTGAAGATCCTGGGTAGGACCCAGGAGCCCCCTGCCAGATTGCAGGTAGGACCTGGAAACCCTAGGCAGAAAGGAGGGATCATTGAGGAATGCCAAATAGCACAAAAAAAATCTTCACCTGCTGGTGGAAGATAGCAACAGAAGGGGACAGATGAGTCTCCTGAGGAGAGAATTCCAGTTTGGTGCCATTTTGGTGTAGTGGTTAGGAGTGTGGACTCTAATCTGGGAGAACCGGGTTTGATTCCCCACTCCTTCACATGCACCTTGGGTCAGTTACAAGTCCTTTCAGAGCTATTGTCTCATAAGCAGTTCTCAAAAGAGCTCTCTCGCCCCAGCTACCTCACAGGGTGTCTATTGTGGGGAGGGGAAGGGAAAGGAGGTTGTAAGCTGCTCTGACACTCTTTTGGGTAGTGAAGGGTGGGGTATAAATTCAATCTCCTCCACCTGAGTTTTGATGTTATAAACAAGAAGGCTTTCTCCCAAGTTGCCACCCACCTAATCTCACTAGGGTTGCCACCCACCTAATCTCACTAGGGTTGCCAGGTCCATCTTTGTCCTTGGTGGGGGACTTTCGGGGTCGTTCCTGGAGAGGGTGGGGCACCCCCAACATGATGATGTCACATTGGAGATGTCCCCACTCCAAACGCTGGCAGCCACCCCTCTCCCTAACCTCCTGCTGATCAAGTGGAGGGCCCTTTACTTTTTTCCAAGAGGAGAGGAGAGGGGCGGCCACCAGTCACACGCCTGAACTCCAAGTGGCAATGCCACTTGGAAGTCAGGCACGTGGGGACAGTCCCCACCTTTTGTAAGCACTTAAAGAGACCCTTTAAGTGCTTCCAGCTGGCTGGCCCCATGGGCCCAATCTCCAAGCAGCAATGCTCCTCCAGCCCTCTCCCTCCCCTCTCCAAAATTTAAATAGCCCTCCACCTGTCAGCTGGAGATCCCTTTAAATCTGTCAAGAGAGAAGGGAGAGGGATGGCCGAGGGTGTTCAGGCTTGGGGGTGGGGCTTCCCTGCCGGCCAGCTGGCCCGTGGTGGGTTGAAGCCCAAAAAAGCAGGTAAACTGCCGCCCGGCCCAGGGGGTCTGGCAGCCCTAAATCTCAGAAGGCAGGGGCCTGAAGCAGGGCCTTTGAAAATGGTGGGTGGTAGTTATGTAGGTTCCTAAAGGATTAGGCAGTCCTTCAAGTACGTTGGTCCCAAAGTATATAGGGCTTTAAAGGTCAACACCAGCACCTTGAATTGTGCTGGAAACAAATTTGGAGCCCCTATAAATGGAACAAGACTGGAGTGATTTGGTCCTTGCAGCCCACTACAGTCAACATCCTGTCTGTAGCATTCGGCACCAACTGAAGTTTCGAAACTCTTCTGAAGGGCAGCCCTATGTAGGGTGCATTGCAGTAATCTAATGAATGTAAGCAATGTAACTATGCGTAACTATAGGCAGGCAACGGGCCATTACCAATTAAGCACTGCAATATACTTTAAGGCTGCAGTTCAGCTCCTAATTATTCATGCTTTAGACCTATTGGCATTATTATGTTGGAAAAGCTGCAGGTGAGCATAGTGTTTCCCTAAGATGTATACATTTTGCAAAGGAGTAAAAAGAACTAGCCTTTAATAAATGAAGTGCATCATTCCATGTAAACTGATCAGTTACTGTAGAAGTAGACATCAGTAAATACTGGCCGGTATCTTTCTACCAAAGAGTCACTTCCTTTGGAGAAAGCCTCCTTAGGCTGGATGAGGACTATAAACTGTGCTAAGCAGAGTGATAGGATATCAATAAGACTGAAAGATATCCTAGGATAAAAATGGGAAAAATCAACAGCTGCCTGTACATGTGCATTCTCTGTTGTGGCTCCCACCTTATGGAATGGTTTGCCTGATGAGGTCAGGAAGGCTTCTGGCTCCTGGCTTCTAGCAAGCTATGCAAAACACAGCTATTTACACAGTTAATTAGGTCTGTACTGGAACAAAATATTTCAGAAAAATGCTTTGGTAAAGGATAGGAACTGTAGACTACAATACTCTGCAAAGAATGTACTGTCTATTGACATAAGTGTGATCCCTCCGTAACATGTCATGTTAATGCTTATTAAGAAGAGAAGAAGAGATTGGATTTATCCCCTGCCCTTCAGAGCAGCTAACAAACTCCTTTCCCTTCCCCTCCCCACAACAGACACCCTGTGAGGTAGGTAGGACTGAGAGAGCTCTGACAGAAACTGCTCTTTTCAAGAGCAGCTCTGACAGAACTATGACTTGCCCAAGGTCATCCAGCAGCTGTAAGCAGAGGCATGGGAGTTCTCCCAGATTACAGTCCGTGCACTTAACCACTATACCAAACTGGCTCAGCTTTGTTTTCCAGTTTCTGCAATCCAAACCTTATTACTTTGCTTATCGGATGTCCTATCCTGTTGACTGTATTTGACCTAAAACGTGTAATATGCCTTGAGTTTCAGTGAGAGAAAAGTGGGCTAACAAAATAGTGTCTAGCACTCTTACTATTTGCAAAGATGCAAGCAACCAAATATTGGTGGAGTTTTTAGGAAGGATTAATTTTAACAGAGGATGCATCAGTAGTACATGGCAGTGCCCTTTTACTATCAAGCTTTCAGAATATCACCAATTATTACAGCTGGCCCCCAACATCCTTCTTGGGCCACAGTTTTGGCTGCTGGAAGCAAGGCCAGCCCTTGCCAGTAAGCAGATCAAGTGCTCAGTCCAAGATTACAGTTTGAATAACAGCCCGCAGCAGCAGCAAAGGCCAACCACCCATGGCTTGCTTCCACACTACATCTAGATGTTTATGTTTACTTCATTTATACCCCACCATTCTCCCCAATGGGGATACAAAATAGCTTACATTGTTCCCCACACCTCCATTTTATCCTCCCAACAACACTGTGAGTAGGGTTCCCAACATCCAGTGGTGCATGTAATTCTCCTGGGATTACAATGGATCTAGTCCCCCTACGGAAAATGGCAATTTTAGACTGTGGACACTATAGCATCATGTCCCCACTGAGCTCTGTCCCCAGACTCCGCCTTCCCTAGGCACCACCTGCATAGCTCCAGGAATTCCCCAAGCCAGGGTTGGCCGCCCTACTTCCAGATGGGTACTCCTCCTCCTCCTAGAGTCAGCCACTAGTCAGTGCTTCCCTGGGCCTTTCTTTCAGCCTGAAGCCATCCCACTATCACTGCCTCAGGAAACCAATTCCCCCCTTGTCCCAGTGAGCCCTGCCTCCCCCTTTCTACCTTCTCTGAATTATCCATGTAGCTGGGAAGGAGATGGCTACCCTACCAGTGCTGGCACGGTGTCACTTCTGGCCTACCCAGGCAGTGTTTACATCCGGCTCTGCTGATCATGGTGTGGAGCCATTGCCCAGCCCTGGTGGCCACTCCGTGTCACAGTGTTGTTTTCCTGTGCTGGGTGCAAATCACTTTTACTGCTAAATAAGAAGGAGTTCAGCTTGCAGAATGTAATACAAACTCAGCTACAGAAAACAAATATTCGGCATTCTAGGTGGTAGTTTTTTAGTGGCAGAGAAACAGAGGGATCACCTGCACACAAGAAGGGAGAAGAAATGGAGCCTGGTGAAAAACGTTGTGACCCTTTAATAAAGAGGCTGAAGCTTTTCATGGCATGGAAGTAAATAGCATCACTTGCAAATTAAATCCCATTTCTTAAGGGGACAGGACATTTCCCCCCCACAGGCATTTGGCAACTTTGGCACCTTTGCATATGCACACTCAAGAATATCACTTCCCCCCTTTTACCTGTATTTCTCTATGGGTCATTCCTTGAAATTCAAAAGTGTATTGCAAATTTGTGGATTGCAGAAATTAGCATGATCTGAGAAATGGCAACCGTGTGTACTCATCTAGAATTTCATCTTTATCTGTGGGCAGCCTGTTTCCCAGGGCTCGTATTTGGTCACAAGCCACTGCATGATGTCATTGGCCAAGGTCCTGTGCATGTAAAATGAGAAATAGGCCAGAACAAAGTTGATAGTATGAGTTAATCTCTGGCAGACTTTTAAAATCACAAGTGTGTGTTGCAAACTCTCTACCCTCTTTTCATCCTCCTGAAAATGATAGCAATTTTGGATTAGATTCATTCATGCTGTCGGGGTTATACTGACTCCATTGGAAAGAAAAAGAGCAGTTTCACCAACTTTAACAGAACCCAAGAAGGAACAAGGCTATTATGTTCATATGGTGCAATCTTAAACTCATAATGGTGCAATGAATGGCCTGTTGGGTTTGCATGTCAAAACTGATGGCTTCCCCCACCAGCTTCCTGCTACAGGTCCCCCCATTTCGTGCTGCTATGAATCCTATTGGCTTTGCTGCATTGCAAGTCAGTTCTTGGTCCAGAAATTGGGCATAAGTCTTCACTCTGTAACATAATCCTGTGCAGGGCTTTTTTTGTAGAAAAAGCCCAGCAGGAACTCATTAGCATAATAGGCCACACCCAACAGCAGAAACACATTAGCCTATTAGGCCACACCCCTGACAGCAGCTCATTAGCATATTAGGCCACACCACCATGTTACCAGAAGTGTGATCATCCAGCCACACCCACCTTTTGCTTCTTATTCTGTTTACCTTGTTTGTTGTCAAAACCCAGGGCCTTTTTTTGTAGCAAGAATCCTTTGCATGTTAGGCCACACACCCATAATGTAGCTAATCCTACAATTCTGCTGTTGGGTGTGGCCTATTATGCTAATGAGTTCCTGCTGGGTGTGGCCAACTCGGGATCCAACCAGAACTCCGCTCCTGTGCGTTCCTGCCCCAAAATAGCCTTGATCCTGTGCCTCTTTACTTGATAATAAATGTTCGTTCGGACTAAAGAACTGTAGCCTTTGGAGGTAAATAAAGGATATTAGAAGAATCTGGCTGGATTGGACCAAAAGTGAAGCTAGTCCATCTTCCAGTAATGGCCATACAGATATCTCTAAAAAGCTTCCAAACAGAGCAGGAAGACAGTAGCCCACTCCTCTTGATTTACCTCACTGTCTAGGGTTCAAATGTATAATGCCTTTGTGTGTATATAAAGTGCCACCAAGTTGTAAGGGGAACTGCGTTCCCCCGCGTTCCCCCCTGAAATGACCTCTGCCCATACAGATATCTCTAAAAAGCTTCCAAACAGAGCAGGAAGACAGTAGCCCACTCCTCTTGATTTACCTCACTGTCTAGGGTTCAAATGTATAATGCCTTTGTGTGTATATAAAGTGCCACCAAGTTGTAACCAACTCATGAAAACCCCGTAGAGTCTTTGAGGCAAGAGACTAACAGAGGTGGTTTGCCATTGCCAGCCTCTGTGAAGCAGCCCTGGACTTCCTTGGTGGTCTCTCATCCAGATACTGACCAGAGCTGACCCTGCTTAACTTCTGAGATCCAATGAGATCAGGCTAGCCTGGGCCATCCAGGTCAGGGCAAGGGTAGGATTAGAGGTACAAAAGTCCATAGGCTCAGTGGAACAGTGGGAGAAAAAATGGGTGGAGGCCATGGGAGGTATGCTGTGATGTCACTTCCGGGTAAGCAGCTGAAAGGGATGTCATTGCGTCCATTAAAAAAATAGGCGGTATTTTGTCTATATGTGCTGCTTTTGCAACTGTGTAGTCAGTACACAAGCTTGAAATTAAAACTGTGAAGTGAGTAATAATTTGAATTCAGGAAAATTCATCTTGGCTGTGGTTACCCACACTAAATAATCCAATTTCAATCCACTTTCCAACTGGATTTTGCCAGTTCATACAGTAAAGTCCTGTTGGAAAGTTCCCTGAAAGTGGATTGAAAGTGGATTATTTAGTGTGTGAGAGAGACTGCAGCCCTTGTGAAACAAAAGAGATTAATGAATTGGAAAAATTCATATTACAAGCTTGTTGTATTCAGTTTGGGTGGCATCACCATTTTGTTCATTTGTGGAGACAGAGCCCATGTTGTTATTTCTTAGACCTGGACTACCCATTGACTGTTTTGGCCACATTAAATATTTCCTTTAACATAAACCAGAGTTTCCTGCCACAATCCTGGTCTTCTAGGGTGTTGGGAATGTTTGATCATTTAATTTCAGCAGCTGTCACTGAGGTCAGCTTTATGGCCATGGCTGAGGATTACTCCTGGATCTCAGTTTTATGCAGTTGATGCCTAATGCTTAGCAGTTAGTAAAAGAGGAAAACAGAGCAGTGAACCAGCATTCAGTAAACAAATAAAGAGGGAAAATTTAGAAGCAGGAAACATTTGGTCCTTTTACTTTTAAAAGGCACAATTAAAAAAAACCAACCAGAATACGCAAGGTCAAATTTCTTCTAAAGAACTGAGAACAAGCACAGGCAGTTAAACCTGTAATCAATACTCAAAATCGATACTCAGAAATAAGTCCAACTGATATCAAAACCATGGGACTGATTTCTAGATATGAGTGCTTATAAACTAACATTATATCAGCAGTCAAAAGTTTAGATGACCGTCTATTGCTGGAAAAAGGAGGTTGCAGGGGATCAGATTTCCTTCACACTTATGCAAAAAGTGATTTGATTTCTCTTATTATAATAATAGGAAAATAATAGCTCAGTGGTACAAAGTGGAGCCATGGAATTATTGCAAGGGGTCTGCAAATCCATATGCACACTAAGATTTGTCATGTTGATCTTTTTGTCATGTATTTTCTCAAACAGCAGGTGCTAGTAGTACAAATTCTATCAGGTGTGTATGTGTGAATTTTTTTATGGTAAAAAAGGGGTCCTCACGCTCAAAAAGGCTGGGAACCACTGTAATCAGTGTTGCCATGTACCCTCTGGGAGCAGGAGATCTCCTGCCCACTGTAGGCCTTGCCTGTCAGCACTCCAACAATCAACAGGAGAAAAATCCAGGTGGGCAGCCATGTTGGTCTGAACCAGTAGAACAAAGTTACAGCCCAGTGGCACCTTTAAGATCAACAAAGTTTTATTCAAGGTATGACCTTTTGTGTGCACCTAGGTAGAGGCATCTGTCTATATATATATATATATGAACTGTTAACTTCCATTTCAATGTATTTGAAGAAGTGTGCCTTGCACACGAAAGCTCATGCCTTGAATAAAACTTTGTTGGTCTTAAAGGTGCCACCGGACTCTAGATTCGTATCTAATG
This sequence comes from Gekko japonicus, assembly GCF_001447785.1. Lineage (NCBI taxonomy): Eukaryota > Metazoa > Chordata > Lepidosauria > Squamata > Gekkonidae > Gekko > Gekko japonicus. The sequence continues at coordinate 408,953 of NW_015172584.1, forward strand.
AAGGCACTGAAGCATTATAGGAGCTAAACAGGCTTTGGCAATTGGTATTTAGGAGAGGAGACCACTGGAATCAACCTATAAGAACATAGTTTATGTGCAATTTTTTTTCTTTTTAAATTTGATGCAGCAATTAATATGCAGAGATTGATATCTTGTGAACAGAAGATTAACACAGCCTGGAAGAGGATTCAAAATGTTTGCATCCATTCGTTTAACATGAAACTTCCACGAAAATTCCAGGCAATGGAAAACAAAGTTGTTTCATTACTTCCATATGCACACTAAGATTTGTCATGTTCATCTTTTTGTCATGTATATGTCATGTGGAGATTGGACACATTTTACCTGAGAACAGAAAACTGTTTAGAATGTTAGAGGCAAAAGCCAATCAAGTGGCATATGCAAACGACCTCTGTGTTCCGAGGCAAAGGCCAATGAGGCTGCATATGCAAATAACCTCTGTGTTCTGACTG
>NW_015172584.1:409875-416267 GCF_001447785.1 Gekko japonicus
GTTGGTCTGAAGCAGCACAACAAAGTTTGAGTCCAGTGGCACCTTGACGACGAACAAAGTTTTATTCAAGGTATAACCTTTTGTGTGCATGCACGCTTCTTCAGATACCTATATATATAAACTACTAACTTCCATTTCAATGTGTTTGAAGAAGTATGTGTAGACATGAAAGCTCATACCTTGAATAAAACTTTGTTGGTCTTAAAGGTGCCAACGGACTGTAACAGGAGAAAGAATAGTTTTTTTTTAAAAAAAAAGAAATGGCAATCAGCAATGGTGTGATGTCACTCATGGGTTTGCTGGGGTTTTGGCTATTTCTAAAGAGGACAAATGTCACTTCCATGGAAAATCCAGAAGTGCTGTCGAGTGTTCTAGGAACCATCAAAATCTCTGTAGAATAGCCAGACATTCTTATTGTTTTACCGTAGAGTATCTGGCTATTTCTAGAGGGGCCTGATATAACTTCTAGGTTTTCCAGAAAGTGATGTCACATCACTGCTGACAGCTACCCCACTGTCCCTGACCCACCCAGTCTCCATCTGGTTGCCAGGCCAGGCAACACTAATTGTAATAGCTGGGACTGTTGTGTACCATTTTAGTTGTAAACTGGCATGCTAAAACAAATAAACAACAGAAAAGGGTGGGGTAAACCACAGAAATAACTTGCAAAGATCGATTAAACACCCTTTCCTCCCCCTTTCCCTTTTGTGCTCTCAGTTCTTCTCCCACAAAGCTGATCTACTTTTTAAAATTAAAATGCCAAAGAGACTCTGCTGCATGCATTTGCATGAAATATCTAGTTATCCCCTAAGTGCCACAATTTATTGATTTTACTGTGTTAAAATGAAACCTTAATATACTAAATAGAAAGACATTCAGGATTCCAAAATTCTGCAAAATCCAAACCATAAAAAATTACTAGTGATACAGGTTATGGAAATAAACTGCTACACTGTTTACAGATAGGTTAGAAATAACATATGCATAATTATGCTCCTGCATTCTGATGCACACCCCAAATACCCCATTTAGTGCCAGATAACCATGTATACATTTGGTAACCTCTGTTTCCTCCCCCCTTTCAAATTAACAAAAGCCTTTGTTGGTGCTCTCTTTCATTATTCACTAAATGGCAGTGCTGATAATGAGCAAACATTCTTTTATTAGAATGAATGCTCTTCTCAGCTTGAACTGAATTGTTGTTTTTGGGTTTCCTATAATTAAATATTCACCAAAACAAAACTGAGAAGCTTAGACACCTTTTTCTACTTGTGGAATAGGCTAGTGTTAAATATCGACCTGGTTAGATTGCTGGAATATACAGCTAGAATACTGAAGTTTCTTAGACTGGTTATACCAGAAAACGAAAATATGGATAAAAGTCAAGACCACTCCTAAAAACCAATATAGTCTAAATAAATTAAATATCTTTTAATCAATGGACAACATATCTATAATCTGCTGAACATTCCTATGGTAAATCTTAAAATATCAAATATATTTTGATAAACTGTCTTAGATTGGTTCAAACAGGTAAATTTTGCTGTATGCAAAAGAAGTCTAAAGTAGTCCATGGAAAATAACTTGCATGAGGCAACACTGATGTAAACAGGTTGTACATCCAGTTTGAAAATGGTTGCTGCAAGCATGGAAACTGATTCTGGCTGACAGACAGTTGGGTGAGAAGGCAGAATAGAGGGACAATCCCACCCAATCTGCAGCAGTTCTGTGGGAAGGGCAGACAGAGACAAAGTATGCCCATGGTCAAACTCTTGGGACTCACTTGGATACCATTCCTTCAGCCTGTGGATGGGCAAAGACCAGAATGCTATAACCTGGGCATTTCTCCCTACTTGTGGTCAGTCAACAAGACACCAATTATGGTGAGAATGGTGACTGCTAACGTTGTGGTGAATACTGCTGAGTAAGGACCCCATGGGGTTGACATAAAGAGGGAACCCTCTCCTCTCAGATCAACTCCACAAGAATATGATAAATCAGTCTGGGCAGTTTGAATGTCATCATCACTAAAAGTCTATGAGTTCCTTAAAAGATTAAAAAAATCAAATTGGGAAAACGAACACTCATTTTTTTTCCTGAGGGAGTCAAAAAGAAAAGGAGAAAACCCTTTTCACACCATGATTCTTACTAGCTTTCATTTCTGTCCTGTGCCTAATATACTTTAGTTGCTAAAGTCTGGCAGTATTACAATCCCCATCTGTTTTACTTGAGTGGTGCTGGGTGGCATGTTTAAAAGATAAATAAATAAAAGTGATATTTAGAGATTTTATCTAATCAGGATTCCACAATAGATGACAAATTACCCTCTGTTAAACTGTGATGTATAATTAATTACACTGAAAGCATTTTCCCCTTAGCAGGATGGGGGTAGAAGGTTAAGTGATGGCTTTTGGCATCTTGAATGTGTGTGGTTTGTGGCTGGGAAACCGTGAAAAGAAGCAAGAATTTTAAAAAAGGGCAACTGAATACAGGTTCAGTGTTACAGATAAATATATATATATATATGACTAGAAAGAATTAACATGTGGCTGAACAGCCAAAGACCTGAGGCCCTTTTATGTGACCCACAGGATGTTGTTACACTTTTTTGGTAGACCTCTGCTTTACATTTTTTTAAAAAAAATTCCAGCCTTCATGGGGAGAAAGGATTTTTTTTAAATGTACTTACCATATTTGAAACTCACAAACAAATAAGAAGAATTTCATGAATTAATTTTCAGATGATGTTCCAGAAGGTTCTCTGATGGTCCTCTGATCAGTAATGGTGGATAGGTATACAGAAAGCTTGTCCATCATGATTGTCCCCTGCCATAACGGAGTTTTCATTTCCCCCAGGAAGCACACATATTTTCATGTGGGAGGTGATAAAGCCCGAGTAGCCTGGCCAATATCTCATGTGCTATATATATGCCCAAGCACTTTCTGCCAACCCCCCTGTAACACGTAAGAGTTCCTTGACAAACATGTGGGGGTTCTTTATCAAATGGATGTGGAAATTATTCTCTGATACTAGTCTTTGAAAACTACCATATTCATACATATGGTTTCTAAAGCTATGTTCTGTGGTTTCTAAAGCTATGTTTTTCAACTGCCTGATTTTGGAAAATATTATGTTGTCAATATGTTGGAGAGTACACTAATAGTGCAAACCTATGCAGAATTCCTCCCATTGGAATCGATGCTCTTAAACCAAAGGAACTCCGCATAGGCTTGTACTGTAAATGGCGTATCAGTAGGTTTATGGGTAAACATGCAGTATATGGGTATACATGCAGTAAAAACTGTAGATGCAACCATAGTAACCATGTAACATTTATATTGCCATTTAGTTATACATTATTTATACCTTGCCTGTGGACTATGTGTCCACAGCTGAACTCAATGAGGCACATTTAGCCATTGCATAGCACTGGTGAAGAATGAGAAAATCAGAGACATGTATCTCTGGGAAGTCAGTGCCAGCTGGAAAGCAGCTGCTGAACAAGAGCAACATAGCTCAGTATCTCAGAAACAGCAATCTTAAAGATCCACAATCAGACTTAATTCACTTCTGAGTTTACCAATCTCTCTCCCCCAATAATGGCTTAGATGGAAGGGGATGTGGTTCACTGGCAGAGCATCTCCTTGGCGTGCAGAAAATTCCAAGTTCAATCCCTGGCATCTATCTCTAGTTCGGAGTCAGGTAGTAGATGATGTGAAAGATGTTGACCTGAGATATAAGGACTCACATTCTAGCTGTATCTGAAGAAGTGAGTAGTGACTCATGAAAGGTCATGACCTGTTACAAATTTTGTGAGTCGATAAGTGCTACTAGACTCTTGCTCCCTTCCACTGTGCTGTTAGGTTTCTTTTCTCCCGCCCCCATCTGTTAGAAATGGAAAGGGGGATCTCTCCACGTACCATGGGACTCCATCTCTCTCTCTCTCTCCCTCCTCCCCTCCTTTCCCCCTCCCCCCCTAAAGAAGTTGTGGCATCCTCTTATTAGGGAGGACTGGTTTTCTCTTTAAATTTATACTTTGTGTTCATAAACAGGGTAGATTCGGCTGCCACCAGGAATTTAAACAAATTTCAAATCTTTTCTCATTTAGCTGTTGGTAAAGTGACCTTGAGTCTGGGATTTTCAAGGGTCTCTGTGGTTCTGAGGGAAGAATGAACTGAATTTTGGAACTCAAACAAAATGTGATTTATTGAATAAAATTTTAAACATAAATAAGTTGTTTGTTAACTATATCTGTTTAGGGGAAGAGAAACTGGAAAAATTAACTGTCAGGGTATCACACACAGTCTTTGGTCCCAAGGTCCTTCTCTTTTAAGAATCTTTTTTTCAATAGACCCTCACTTTGGCTAAGCTCTGTATTTTGTGCTTAGTTTTCTTTTATACTTTAGGATGTTTCAGATCCTTCTCGTAACTCTTCCACATTAAAACTTTCAACAACATATTTTCTGAACACTTCAAGTTTTCACACAGCACTCTGTCCTCATTCTCTGACAGACTCCCTAACTGACAGACTCTCATTCAAATCTCTAAACTCCAACTGATCTCTCTGACTTTCATAATTGACTTCAACACACATACACAGATTCATTCCAAACAACTCCTCCCACACTCTGTCATCCACCAATCACAGCACACTTGTCTCTCTCAGTCACTCTACTCTGCTATCACTGCACTCCAACCAAACATTTAAAGGAACACACACACAGTAAAACAAGGAATCATGACAGAAGTATGCACGCACACAAAAAACCTTATACCTGGAATAAAACATTGTTGGTCTTGAAGGGCCATGAGACTCTCTCTACTTGTCTCTCTCTGGCTATTTTCCTCCCCCTCCCTTCCTCCCCAAAGAAGGAGGAGGGGGAGGAGTCCTCAGCCAATCAAGGGAAAGGAGGCTTGGCTTTCTTTCTCTCCCCTTGAAGTAGGAAGCTGGAGAGAGCTGGGCAAAAGTGAGCTGTGATACAGGAAGCAGGAGGAAGCCAGTTACTTGCAGGCTGGATAGGAGTTCTGCAGGGGCTGGTTTCAGCTCATGGGCCATATGTTTGACACCCTTGCTCTAACCATTGGATGTAACAGAGAATGTAACACAAGCTTCTCCACAGAATATATTTACATTTAAAATCTATTTTATTGCAAGACTTTGACATAAATTGTAGTTCAGACAAGGATACCCCCAAGGGGAATAATGGGCAAGTTCAGGGATGTTCCTGTATCTTGTGAGCAAAGATGTGTAATCCCAGAGCTTGTCCGATTAAACTCTGTGAATCTTCCTCACCTAGAAAGACAACTGCTTTGCAAAGCCTGTATTATTTTCTCTGCTTCTTCCTCCTTGTGTATTTTTCTTGTGTACTTCAGCTTACAGTGATAATGCAAAAAAAAAAAGATTCTTCAGAAGAGCCTCAGGGTTTAATGGTTTTGTTTTGCTATGAATCAGCTTAGAACCCTTGGGGCTCTATTATGGTGCCGTTCAATTCCTCCACACCAGCCCTCCTCTGTCACAGACTTTCTGTACATAACATGTAATTTTACTTACCTCTTGATGTAATATCATCATAGCATGAGTATCTATGCTCCTGCTCCATGTTATTGACTCCTTTTGGGAGAGTTGCTGGAGAAATACACAATGCAACTGTAGGTCACAGGGTAAATGAAACTCATGTGACAGGGAGAGAGAGGAGAGTGTGAGAGTGGGATGCTGTTTTGAGGGGATGCCATAATACTTTCGTGTTCCAAGAAGTTCCTATGGGACCTAAAAGCAGCTATGTCTTTTTTATTATAAAATCCAAACATAATTCATGACCTGAAAATACTCCATTCATTTCAACACCATAAATAACCACTGTTTTTGTTTTTGCTGGTAAACTTGTTAAATTCATGCACTGACGCTGAACTCAGTTCTGTCCCAGTGCTCTGCTGTTAACAAGGCAAAGGGCAGACAAAGGCACCAGACAATGTAAATGAGTCTTAATGAGTAGAACTCTGGAAAGAAGGGGCAAGTGTTGACTTGCACAGCTGATAAGCAAATAGGAACGTTAGTTGAAGGCTTTTTGTATTATTATGCAAGCAAATAGGAACAGTAGTTGAAGGCTTTTTGTGTTATTATGCACCTTGCAAAGTTCTGCCTGCAGCATATTCCTACAAAGGACATCAGATCTGCTGTGTGGCTTCACTGTATACCTGGTGCTTAGTAAGCAGTGAAGCTGGGAAATTTGGCCTATGCAAATGTTATATAGTATGATCCAGGTAAACATCAGTTATCTCTGGTACATTTGCTATACAGGGGTCATTTAGTAGAAAAAGAAGTGCAGGAGCTCATTAGCATAACTCATTAGCATGACTTATTTGCACATGCCACACCCCCTGACATCACCAG